>NW_028121860.1:0-37237 GCF_965194805.1 Balaenoptera borealis | reverse complement strand
AAGCGGAACCTCCACTAAGAGCTCATGGAAAGAGCTGCATGCCTCCCTTTCTGCAGGGCTACTCAGGGCCTTACCTCGAGGCAAGGACTCACGTTGAGATTCCCTTTAGCTCTAGAGCATGGCAAGGTGAGCCCCAACCGGGCCAATGAAGCTCCGTGTGTAGCCAGAGAAAATCTCATTTTCTTCCCACACCCATGCCTACAGTGGCCAGAGAGCTGTTAACAGCAGAGAATTTCAGGGAGCTTCACGGCAGCAAGAATGGGGCTTTCCAAATGGAAAGCAAGGCTAGTACCATCATGCCCCCATTACCATGGGCACAGGCAGCATACATCTCTGTGGTTTCTAACAAGTCAAAAGAACCACAGGGTACACACTGGTTGCTTCCCTGAATCAACTTCTCGAGGCAGGGTGTTCTGCGTCTTGTGAACGGCCTCACCAAGGAAGGCCCTAGCTAGGCCCATGGGCCCGTGCCTCTTCAAAAGCCTGCAGTGCTACAGGAAAAACTCTGCTTTAGTTGCAATAAGAATGCAAGCAGTGTTTCTCCTGATGGCAGTGTAACTTCAGGTAAGAGGTCTTAGATGGAAGAAGAAGCCTAGTGTTTTTCCTCTGTGCAGCTCAGTCTAAAGAATGAGTTCGACTTCCACGGCATGTTGGAACTTGCTAGAACGGTGCTCGTGAACTCGTGCGAGTGCTGTGAATCAAGATATGACAAGAAAGAGTGCAGTGTGTTGCCCATGACTCAGCAGACACAGAGGAACTCCGAGGGACCAATGGGCCTCGTTGTTGCTCAGCAGGCCTACAGGGGTGTGGAGATACTCAGGGATCTTGGAACAAAAATGATGCTCACCCGAGAGGCCTAGGAGTCCTGAAAAGGGTACTTCCTTTAAAGTAAAGGAGAACAGCGACTAAGAACTAATGGAAAGAGCTGAATGCCTCCCTTTCTGCAGGGCTACTCAGGGCCTTACCTCGAGGCAAGGACTTCACGTTGAGATTCCCTTTAGCTCTAGAGCATGGCAAGGTGAGCCCCACCCCGGCCAAAGAAGCTCCGTGTGTAGCCAGAGAAAACTCATTTTCTTCCCACACCAATGTAGAGGGACCAGAGGCCTGTCAACAGCAGAGAATTTCAGGGAGCTTCCCGGCGGCAAGACTGGAGCTTTCCAAACGGAAAGCAAGGCTAGTACCATCATGCCCCCATTTCCATGGGCACAGGCAGCATACATCTCTGTGGTTTTAAACAAGTCCAATGAGACACAGAGTACACACTGTTTTCCTCCCTTAATCAACTTCTCGAGGCAGGGTGTTCTGCATCTAGTGAACGGCCTCACCAAGGAAAGCCCAAGCTAGGCCTCTGGGCCCCGTGCCTCTTCAAAAGTCTGCAGTGCTTCAGGAAAAACTGTGCTTTAGTTGCAATAGGAAGGCAAGTCGTCTTCTTCCTGGAGGCAGGGTGACTTCAGGTAGGAGGTCCTGGATGGAAGGAGAAGCCTAGTGTTTTTCTCTGTGCAGCTCAGACCAGGGAATGAGTGCGACTTCCACGGCATGTAGGAACTTGCTAGAACGGTGCTCGTGAACCTTGTATGAGTGCTGGCTTACTCAAGATGTCCCAATAAGAGTGCACTGTGTTGCCCTACACTCGGCATACACACTGTGAGTCGGAAAGGCTACGGGCCTGGATATTGCTTAGAAGGGCCAGGGGAGCCTGAGGGTACTTGCTCTTCTTGCAGGGAATAGGGTTTCCAGGCGAGGCACCTAGGAGTCCTGAAAAGCGTACTGGCGTTAAAATGCTGCAGAGCGGCGACTACGGCCTCATGGAAACGGCTACACACCTCCGCTTCTGCATAGCATTTCAGGGCCTTACCTCGAGGCAAGTTCTCCCGTTGCTTGCACTGTGAGCGACACAGCATGTTAGGATGCTGTATTTCTCCTTGAATAGAGTGACTTCAGGAAAGAGGTCCTCGATAAATTCTAAGAAGAGTGTGTTCTCAGGGCAGCTCAGACGAGGGCAATCTCGAAAACTTGCAGGACATGTTGGACTGCCTAGAAATGTGGTTCTGATGCTGTTCGAGTGCTCTGGAAATATAGCTCTATTGAAGTAACGTACAGTGTGTTGCCAGAGACTCGGCAGACACAGAGGGCCTCCGAGGGTCGTATGGGAATCAATGCTGCTCAGCAGGCCCACAGGGGTGTGGAGGGCGTCAGTGATCTTGGAACAAAAATGATGCTCACCCGAAGGGCCTAGGAGTCCTGAAAAGGGTGCTTCCTTTAACATAAAGCGGAACCTCCACTAAGAGCTCATGGAAAGAGCTGCATGCCTCCCTTTCTGCAGGGCTACTCAGGGCCTTACCTCGAGGCAAGGACTCACGTTGAGATTCCTTTAGCTCTAGAGCATGGCAAGGTGAGCCCCAACCGGGCCAATGAAGCTCCGTGTGTAGCCAGAGAAATCTCATTTTCTTCCCACACCCATGCCTACAGTGGCCAGAGAGCTGTTAACAGCAGAGAATTTCAGGGAGCTTCACGGCAGCAAGAATGGGGCTTTCCAAATGGAAAGCAAGGCTAGTACCATCATGCCCCCATTACCATGGGCACAGGCAGCATACATCTCTGTGGTTTCTAACAAGTCAAAAGAACCACAGGGTACACACTGGTTGCTTCCCTGAATCAACTTCTCGAGGCAGGTGTTCTGCGTCTTGTGAACGGCCTCACCAAGGAAGGCCCTAGCTAGGCCCATGGGCCCGTGCCTCTTCAAAAGCCTGCAGTGCTACAGGAAAAACTCTGCTTTAGTTGCAATGAGAATGCAAGCAGTGTTTCTCCTGATGGCAGTGTAACTTCAGGTAAGAGGTCTTAGATGGAAGAAGAAGCCTAGTGTTTTTCCTCTGTGCAGCCAGTCTAAAGAATGAGTTCGACTTCCACGGCATGTTGGAACTTGCTAGAACGGTGCTCGTGAACTTGTGCGAGTGCTGTGAATCAAGATATGACAAGAAAGAGTGCAGTGTGTTGCCCATGACTCAGCAGACACAGAGGAACTCCGAGGGACCAATGGGCCTCCTTGTTGCTCAGCAGGCCTACAGGGGTGTGGAGATACTCAGGGATCTTGGAACAAAAATGATGCTCACCCGAGAGGCCTAGGAGTCCTGAAAAGGGTACTTCCTTTAAAGTAAAGGAGAACAGCGACTAAGAACTAATGGAAAAGAGCTGAATGCCTCCCTTTCTGCAGGCTACTCAGGGCCTTACCTCGAGGCAAGGACTCACGTTGAGATTCCCTTTAGCTCTAGAGCATGGCAAGGTGAGCCCCACCCCGGCCAAAGAAGCTCCGTGTGTAGCCAGAGAAAACTCATTTTCTTCCCACACCAATGTAGAGGGACCAGAGGCCTGTCAACAGCAGAGAATTTCAGGGAGCTTCCCGGCGGCAAGAATGGAGCTTTCCAAACGGAAAGCAAGGCTAGTACCATCATGCCCCCATTTCCATGGGCACAGGCAGCATACATCTCTGTGGTTTTTAACAAGTCCAATGAGACACAGAGTACACAGTGTTTTCCTCCCTTAATCAACTTCTCGAGGCAGGGTGTTCTGCATCTAGTGAACGGCCTCACCAAGGAAAGCCCAAGCTAGGCCTCTGGGCCCGTGCCTCTTCAAAAGTCTGCAGTGCTTCAGGAAAAACTGTGCTTTAGTTGCAATAGGAAGGCAAGTCGTCTTCTTCCTGGAGGCAGGGTGACTTCAGGTAGGAGGTCCTGGATGGAAGGAGAAGCCTAGTGTTTTTCTCTGTGCAGCTCAGACCAGGGAATGAGTGCGACTTCCACGGCATGTAGGAACTTGCTAGAACGGTGCTCGTGAACCTTGTATGAGTGCTGGCTTACTCAAGATGTCCCAATAAGAGTGCACTGTGTTGCCCTACACTCGGCATACACACTGTGAGTCGGAAAGCTACGGGCCTGGATATTGCTTAGAAGGGCCAGGGGAGCCTGAGGGTACTTGCTCTTCTTGCAGGGAATAGGGTTTCCAGGCGAGGCACCTAGGAGTCCTGAAAAGCGTACTGGCGTTAAAATGCTGCAGAGCGGCGACTACGGCCTCATGGAAACGGCTACACACCTCCGCTTCTGCATAGCATTTCAGGGCCTTACCTCGAGGCAAGTTCTCCCGTTGCTTGCACTGTGAGCGACACAGCATGTTAGGATGCTGTATTTCTCCTTGAATAGAGTGACTTCAGGAAAGAGGTCCTCGATAAATTCTAAGAAGAGTGTGTTCTCAGGGCAGCTCAGACGAGGGCAATCTCGAAAACTTGCAGGACATGTTGGACTGCCTAGAAATGTGGTTCTGATGCTGTTCGAGTGCTCTGGAAATATAGCTCTATTGAAGTAACGTACAGTGTGTTGCCAGAGACTCGGCAGACACAGAGGGCCTCCGAGGGTCGTATGGGAATCAATGCTGCTCAGCAGGCCCACAGGGGTGTGGAGGGCGTCAGTGATCTTGGAACAAAAATGATGCTCACCCGAAGGGCCTAGGAGTCCTGAAAAGGGTGCTTCCTTTAACATAAAGCGGAACCTCCACTAAGAGCTCATGGAAAGAGCTGCATGCCTCCCTTTCTGCAGGGCTACTCAGGGCCTTACCTCGAGGCAAGGACTCACGTTGAGATTCCCTTTAGCTCTAGAGCATGGCAAGGTGAGCCCCAACCGGGCCAATGAAGCTCCGTGTGTAGCCAGAGAAATCTCATTTTCTTCCCACACCCATGCCTACAGTGGCCAGAGAGCTGTTAACAGCAGAGAATTTCAGGGAGCTTCACGGCAGCAAGAATGGGGCTTTCCAAATGGAAAGCAAGGCTAGTACCATCATGCCCCCATTACCATGGGCACAGGCAGCATACATCTCTGTGGTTTCTAACAAGTCAAAAGAACCACAGGGTACACACTGGTTGCTTCCCTGAATCAACTTCTCGAGGCAGGGTGTTCTGCGTCTTGTGAACGGCCTCACCAAGGAAGGCCCTAGCTAGGCCCATGGGCCCGTGCCTCTTCAAAAGCCTGCAGTGCTACAGGAAAAACTCTGCTTTAGTTGCAATAAGAATGCAAGCAGTGTTTCTCCTGATGGCAGTGTAACTTCAGGTAAGAGGTCTTAGATGGAAGAAGAAGCCTAGTGTTTTTCCTCTGTGCAGCTCAGTCTAAAGAATGAGTTCGACTTCCACGGCATGTTGGAACTTGCTAGAACGGTGCTCGTGAACTCGTGCGAGTGCTGTGAATCAAGATATGACAAGAAAGAGTGCAGTGTGTTGCCCATGACTCAGCAGACACAGAGGAACTCCGAGGGACCAATGGGCCTCGTTGTTGCTCAGCAGGCCTACAGGGGTGTGGAGATACTCAGGGATCTTGGAACAAAAATGATGCTCACCCGAGAGGCCTAGGAGTCCTGAAAAGGGTACTTCCTTTAAAGTAAAGGAGAACAGCGACTAAGAACTAATGGAAAGAGCTGAATGCCTCCCTTTCTGCAGGGCTACTCAGGGCCTTACCTCGAGGCAAGGACTCACGTTGAGATTCCCTTTAGCTCTAGAGCATGGCAAGGTGAGCCCCACCCCGGCCAAAGAAGCTCCGTGTGTAGCCAGAGAAAACTCATTTTCTTCCCACACCAATGTAGAGGGACCAGAGGCCTGTCAACAGCAGAGAATTTCAGGGAGCTTCCCGGCGGCAAGACTGGAGCTTTCCAAACGGAAAGCAAGGCTAGTACCATCATGCCCCCATTTCCATGGGCACAGGCAGCATACATCTCTGTGGTTTTTAACAAGTCCAATGAGACACAGAGTACACACTGTTTTCCTCCCTTAATCAACTTCTCGAGGCAGGGTGTTCTGCATCTAGTGAACGGCCTCACCAAGGAAAGCCCAAGCTAGGCCTCTGGGCCCGTGCCTCTTCAAAAGTCTGCAGTGCTTCAGGAAAAACTGTGCTTTAGTTGCAATAGGAAGGCAAGTCGTCTTCTTCCTGGAGGCAGGGTGACTTCAGGTAGGAGGTCCTGGATGGAAGGAGAAGCCTAGTGTTTTTCTCTGTGCAGCTCAGACCAGGGAATGAGTGCGACTTCCACGGCATGTAGGAACTTGCTAGAACGGTGCTCGTGAACCTGTATGAGTGCTGGCTTACTCAAGATGTCCCAATAAGAGTGCACTGTGTTGCCCTACACTCGGCATACACACTGTGAGTCGGAAAGCTACGGGCCTGGATATTGCTTAGAAGGGCCAGGGGAGCCTGAGGGTACTTGCTCTTCTTGCAGGGAATAGGGTTTCCAGGCGAGGCACCTAGGAGTCCTGAAAAGCGTACTGGCGTTAAAATGCTGCAGAGCGGCGACTACGGCCTCATGGAAACGGCTACACACCTCCGCTTCTGCATAGCATTTCAGGGCCTTACCTCGAGGCAAGTTCTCCCGTTGCTTGCACTGTGAGCGACACAGCATGTTAGGATGCTGTATTTCTCCTTGAATAGAGTGACTTCAGGAAAGAGGTCCTCGATAAATTCTAAGAAGAGTGTGTTCTCAGGGCAGCTCAGACGAGGGCAATCTCGAAAACTTGCAGGACATGTTGGACTGCCTAGAAATGTGGTTCTGATGCTGTTCGAGTGCTCTGGAAATATAGCTCTATTGAAGTAACGTACAGTGTGTTGCCAGAGACTCGGCAGACACAGAGGGCCTCCGAGGGTCGTATGGGAATCAATGCTGCTCAGCAGGCCCACAGGGGTGTGGAGGGCGTCAGTGATCTTGGAACAAAAATGATGCTCACCCGAAGGGCCTAGGAGTCCTGAAAAGGGTGCTTCCTTTAACATAAAGCGGAACCTCCACTAAGAGCTCATGGAAAGAGCTGCATGCCTCCCTTTCTGCAGGGCTACTCAGGGCCTTACCTCGAGGCAAGGACTCACGTTGAGATTCCCTTTAGCTCTAGAGCATGGCAAGGTGAGCCCCAACCGGGCCAATGAAGCTCCGTGTGTAGCCAGAGAAATCTCATTTTCTTCCCACACCCATGCCTACAGTGGCCAGAGAGCTGTTAACAGCAGAGAATTTCAGGGAGCTTCACGGCAGCAAGAATGGGGCTTTCCAAATGGAAAGCAAGGCTAGTACCATCATGCCCCCATTTCCATGGGCACAGGCAGCATACATCTCTGTGGTTTTTAACAAGTCCAATGAGACACAGAGTACACACTGTTTTCCTCCCTTAATCAACTTCTCGAGGCAGGGTGTTCTGCATCTAGTGAACGGCCTCACCAAGGAAAGCCCAAGCTAGGCCTCTGGGCCCGTGCCTCTTCAAAAGTCTGCAGTGCTTCAGGAAAAACTGTGCTTTAGTTGCAATAGGAAGGCAAGTCGTCTTCTTCCTGGAGGCAGGGTGACTTCAGGTAGGAGGTCCTGGATGGAAGGAGAAGCCTAGTGTTTTTCTCTGTGCAGCTCAGACCAGGGAATGAGTGCGACTTCCACGGCATGTAGGAACTTGCTAGAACGGTGCTCGTGAACCTTGTATGAGTGCTGGCTTACTCAAGATGTCCCAATAAGAGTGCACTGTGTTGCCCTACACTCGGCATACACACTGTGAGTCGGAAAGCTACGGGCCTGGATATTGCTTAGAAGGGCCAGGGGAGCCTGAGGGTACTTGCTCTTCTTGCAGGGAATAGGGTTTCCAGGCGAGGCACCTAGGAGTCCTGAAAAGCGTACTGGCGTTAAAATGCTGCAGAGCGGCGACTACGGCCTCATGGAAACGGCTACACACCTCCGCTTCTGCATAGCATTTCAGGGCCTTACCTCGAGGCAAGTTCTCCCGTTGCTTGCACTGTGAGCGACACAGCATGTTAGGATGCTGTATTTCTCCTTGAATAGAGTGACTTCAGGAAAGAGGTCCTCGATAAATTCTAAGAAGAGTGTGTTCTCAGGGCAGCTCAGACGAGGGCAATCTCGAAAACTTGCAGGACATGTTGGACTGCCTAGAAATGTGGTTCTGATGCTGTTCGAGTGCTCTGGAAATATAGCTCTATTGAAGTAACGTACAGTGTGTTGCCAGAGACTCGGCAGACACAGAGGGCCTCCGAGGGTCGTATGGGAATCAATGCTGCTCAGCAGGCCCACAGGGGTGTGGAGGGCGTCAGTGATCTTGGAACAAAAATGATGCTCACCCGAAGGGCCTAGGAGTCCTGAAAAGGGTGCTTCCTTTAACATAAAGCGGAACCTCCACTAAGAGCTCATGGAAAGAGCTGCATGCCTCCCTTTCTGCAGGGCTACTCAGGGCCTTACCTCGAGGCAAGGACTCACGTTGAGATTCCCTTTAGCTCTAGAGCATGGCAAGGTGAGCCCCAACCGGGCCAATGAAGCTCCGTGTGTAGCCAGAGAAATCTCATTTTCTTCCCACACCCATGCCTACAGTGGCCAGAGAGCTGTTAACAGCAGAGAATTTCAGGGAGCTTCACGGCAGCAAGAATGGGGCTTTCCAAATGGAAAGCAAGGCTAGTACCATCATGCCCCCATTACCATGGGCACAGGCAGCATACATCTCTGTGGTTTCTAACAAGTCAAAAGAACCACAGGGTACACACTGGTTGCTTCCCTGAATCAACTTCTCGAGGCAGGGTGTTCTGCGTCTTGTGAACGGCCTCACCAAGGAAGGCCCTAGCTAGGCCCATGGGCCCGTGCCTCTTCAAAAGCCTGCAGTGCTACAGGAAAAACTCTGCTTTAGTTGCAATAAGAATGCAAGCAGTGTTTCTCCTGATGGCAGTGTAACTTCAGGTAAGAGGTCTTAGATGGAAGAAGAAGCCTAGTGTTTTTCCTCTGTGCAGCTCAGTCTAAAGAATGAGTTCGACTTCCACGGCATGTTGGAACTTGCTAGAACGGTGCTCGTGAACTCGTGCGAGTGCTGTGAATCAAGATATGACAAGAAAGAGTGCAGTGTGTTGCCCATGACTCAGCAGACACAGAGGAACTCCGAGGGACCAATGGGCCTCGTTGTTGCTCAGCAGGCCTACAGGGGTGTGGAGATACTCAGGGATCTTGGAACAAAAATGATGCTCACCCGAGAGGCCTAGGAGTCCTGAAAAGGGTACTTCCTTTAAAGTAAAGGAGAACAGCGACTAAGAACTAATGGAAAGAGCTGAATGCCTCCCTTTCTGCAGGGCTACTCAGGGCCTTACCTCGAGGCAAGGACTCACGTTGAGATTCCCTTTAGCTCTAGAGCATGGCAAGGTGAGCCCCACCCCGGCCAAAGAAGCTCCGTGTGTAGCCAGAGAAAACTCATTTTCTTCCCACACCAATGTAGAGGGACCAGAGGCCTGTCAACAGCAGAGAATTTCAGGGAGCTTCCCGGCGGCAAGACTGGAGCTTTCCAAACGGAAAGCAAGGCTAGTACCATCATGCCCCCATTTCCATGGGCACAGGCAGCATACATCTCTGTGGTTTTTAACAAGTCCAATGAGACACAGAGTACACAGTGTTTTCCTCCCTTAATCAACTTCTCGAGGCAGGGTGTTCTGCATCTAGTGAACGGCCTCACCAAGGAAAGCCCAAGCTAGGCCTCTGGGCCCGTGCCTCTTCAAAAGTCTGCAGTGCTTCAGGAAAAACTGTGCTTTAGTTGCAATAGGAAGGCAAGTCGTCTTCTTCCTGGAGGCAGGGTGACTTCAGGTAGGAGGTCCTGGATGGAAGGAGAAGCCTAGTGTTTTTCTCTGTGCAGCTCAGACCAGGGAATGAGTGCGACTTCCACGGCATGTAGGAACTTGCTAGAACGGTGCTCGTGAACCTGTATGAGTGCTGGCTTACTCAAGATGTCCCAATAAGAGTGCACTGTGTTGCCCTACACTCGGCATACACACTGTGAGTCGGAAAGCTACGGGCCTGGATATTGCTTAGAAGGGCCAGGGGAGCCTGAGGGTACTTGCTCTTCTTGCAGGGAATAGGGTTTCCAGGCGAGGCACCTAGGAGTCCTGAAAAGCGTACTGGCGTTAAAATGCTGCAGAGCGGCGACTACGGCCTCATGGAAACGGCTACACACCTCCGCTTCTGCATAGCATTTCAGGGCCTTACCTCGAGGCAAGTTCTCCCGTTGCTTGCACTGTGAGCGACACAGCATGTTAGGATGCTGTATTTCTCCTTGAATAGAGTGACTTCAGGAAAGAGGTCCTCGATAAATTCTAAGAAGAGTGTGTTCTCAGGGCAGCTCAGACGAGGGCAATCTCGAAAACTTGCAGGACATGTTGGACTGCCTAGAAATGTGGTTCTGATGCTGTTCGAGTGCTCTGGAAATATAGCTCTATTGAAGTAACGTACAGTGTGTTGCCAGAGACTCGGCAGACACAGAGGGCCTCCGAGGGTCGTATGGGAATCAATGCTGCTCAGCAGGCCCACAGGGGTGTGGAGGGCGTCAGTGATCTTGGAACAAAAATGATGCTCACCCGAAGGGCCTAGGAGTCCTGAAAAGGGTGCTTCCTTTAACATAAAGCGGAACCTCCACTAAGAGCTCATGGAAAGAGCTGCATGCCTCCCTTTCTGCAGGGCTACTCAGGGCCTTACCTCGAGGCAAGGACTCACGTTGAGATTCCCTTTAGCTCTAGAGCATGGCAAGGTGAGCCCCAACCGGGCCAATGAAGCTCCGTGTGTAGCCAGAGAAATCTCATTTTCTTCCCACACCCATGCCTACAGTGGCCAGAGAGCTGTTAACAGCAGAGAATTTCAGGGAGCTTCACGGCAGCAAGAATGGGGCTTTCCAAATGGAAAGCAAGGCTAGTACCATCATGCCCCCATTACCATGGGCACAGGCAGCATACACCTCTGTGGTTTCTAACAAGTCAAAAGAACCACAGGGTACACACTGGTTGCTTCCCTGAATCAACTTCTCGAGGCAGGGTGTTCTGCGTCTTGTGAACGGCCTCACCAAGGAAGGCCCTAGCTAGGCCCATGGGCCCGTGCCTCTTCAAAAGCCTGCAGTGCTACAGGAAAAACTCTGCTTTAGTTGCAATAAGAATGCAAGCAGTGTTTCTCCTGATGGCAGTGTAACTTCAGGTAAGAGGTCTTAGATGGAAGAAGAAGCCTAGTGTTTTTCCTCTGTGCAGCTCAGTCTAAAGAATGAGTTCGACTTCCACGGCATGTTGGAACTTGCTAGAACGGTGCTCGTGAACTCGTGCGAGTGCTGTGAATCAAGATATGACAAGAAAGAGTGCAGTGTGTTGCCCATGACTCAGCAGACACAGAGGAACTCCGAGGGACCAATGGGCCTCGTTGTTGCTCAGCAGGCCTACAGGGGTGTGGAGATACTCAGGGATCTTGGAACAAAAATGATGCTCACCCGAGAGGCCTAGGAGTCCTGAAAAGGGTACTTCCTTTAAAGTAAAGGAGAACAGCGACTAAGAACTAATGGAAAGAGCTGAATGCCTCCCTTTCTGCAGGGCTACTCAGGGCCTTACCTCGAGGCAAGGACTCACGTTGAGATTCCCTTTAGCTCTAGAGCATGGCAAGGTGAGCCCCACCCCGGCCAAAGAAGCTCCGTGTGTAGCCAGAGAAAACTCATTTTCTTCCCACACCAATGTAGAGGGACCAGAGGCCTGTCAACAGCAGAGAATTTCAGGGAGCTTCCCGGCGGCAAGACTGGAGCTTTCCAAACGGAAAGCAAGGCTAGTACCATCATGCCCCCATTTCCATGGGCACAGGCAGCATACATCTCTGTGGTTTTTAACAAGTCCAATGAGACACAGAGTACACACTGTTTTCCTCCCTTAATCAACTTCTCGAGGCAGGGTGTTCTGCATCTAGTGAACGGCCTCACCAAGGAAAGCCCAAGCTAGGCCTCTGGGCCCGTGCCTCTTCAAAAGTCTGCAGTGCTTCAGGAAAAACTGTGCTTTAGTTGCAATAGGAAGGCAAGTCGTCTTCTTCCTGGAGGCAGGGTGACTTCAGGTAGGAGGTCCTGGATGGAAGGAGAAGCCTAGTGTTTTTCTCTGTGCAGCTCAGACCAGGGAATGAGTGCGACTTCCACGGCATGTAGGAACTTGCTAGAACGGTGCTCGTGAACCTTGTATGAGTGCTGGCTTACTCAAGATGTCCCAATAAGAGTGCACTGTGTTGCCCTACACTCGGCATACACACTGTGAGTCGGAAAGCTACGGGCCTGGATATTGCTTAGAAGGGCCAGGGGAGCCTGAGGGTACTTGCTCTTCTTGCAGGGAATAGGGTTTCCAGGCGAGGCACCTAGGAGTCCTGAAAAGCGTACTGGCGTTAAAATGCTGCAGAGCGGCGACTACGGCCTCATGGAAACGGCTACACACCTCCGCTTCTGCATAGCATTTCAGGGCCTTACCTCGAGGCAAGTTCTCCCGTTGCTTGCACTGTGAGCGACACAGCATGTTAGGATGCTGTATTTCTCCTTGAATAGAGTGACTTCAGGAAAGAGGTCCTCGATAAATTCTAAGAAGAGTGTGTTCTCAGGGCAGCTCAGACGAGGGCAATCTCGAAAACTTGCAGGACATGTTGGACTGCCTAGAAATGTGGTTCTGATGCTGTTCGAGTGCTCTGGAAATATAGCTCTATTGAAGTAACGTACAGTGTGTTGCCAGAGACTCGGCAGACACAGAGGGCCTCCGAGGGTCGTATGGGAATCAATGCTGCTCAGCAGGCCCACAGGGGTGTGGAGGGCGTCAGTGATCTTGGAACAAAAATGATGCTCACCCGAAGGGCCTAGGAGTCCTGAAAAGGGTGCTTCCTTTAACATAAAGCGGAACCTCCACTAAGAGCTCATGGAAAGAGCTGCATGCCTCCCTTTCTGCAGGGCTACTCAGGGCCTTACCTCGAGGCAAGGACTCACGTTGAGATTCCCTTTAGCTCTAGAGCATGGCAAGGTGAGCCCCAACCGGGCCAATGAAGCTCCGTGTGTAGCCAGAGAAATCTCATTTTCTTCCCACACCCATGCCTACAGTGGCCAGAGAGCTGTTAACAGCAGAGAATTTCAGGGAGCTTCACGGCAGCAAGAATGGGGCTTTCCAAATGGAAAGCAAGGCTAGTACCATCATGCCCCCATTACCATGGGCACAGGCAGCATACATCTCTGTGGTTTCTAACAAGTCAAAAGAACCACAGGGTACACACTGGTTGCTTCCCTGAATCAACTTCTCGAGGCAGGGTGTTCTGCGTCTTGTGAACGGCCTCACCAAGGAAGGCCCTAGCTAGGCCCATGGGCCCGTGCCTCTTCAAAAGCCTGCAGTGCTACAGGAAAAACTCTGCTTTAGTTGCAATGAGAATGCAAGCAGTGTTTCTCCTGATGGCAGTGTAACTTCAGGTAAGAGGTCTTAGATGGAAGAAGAAGCCTAGTGTTTTTCCTCTGTGCAGCTCAGTCTAAAGAATGAGTTCGACTTCCACGGCATGTTGGAACTTGCTAGAACGGTGCTCGTGAACTTGTGCGAGTGCTGTGAATCAAGATATGACAAGAAAGAGTGCAGTGTGTTGCCCATGACTCAGCAGACACAGAGGAACTCCGAGGGACCAATGGGCCTCGTTGTTGCTCAGCAGGCCTACAGGGGTGTGGAGATACTCAGGGATCTTGGAACAAAAATGATGCTCACCCGAGAGGCCTAGGAGTCCTGAAAAGGGTACTTCCTTTAAAGTAAAGGAGAACAGCGACTAAGAACTAATGGAAAGAGCTGAATGCCTCCCTTTCTGCAGGGCTACTCAGGGCCTTACCTCGAGGCAAGGACTCACGTTGAGATTCCCTTTAGCTCTAGAGCATGGCAAGGTGAGCCCCACCCCGGCCAAAGAAGCTCCGTGTGTAGCCAGAGAAAACTCATTTTCTTCCCACACCAATGTAGAGGGACCAGAGGCCTGTCAACAGCAGAGAATTTCAGGGAGCTTCCCGGCGGCAAGACTGGAGCTTTCCAAACGGAAAGCAAGGCTAGTACCATCATGCCCCCATTTCCATGGGCACAGGCAGCATACATCTCTGTGGTTTTTAACAAGTCCAATGAGACACAGAGTACACACTGTTTTCCTCCCTTAATCAACTTCTCGAGGCAGGGTGTTCTGCATCTAGTGAACGGCCTCACCAAGGAAAGCCCAAGCTAGGCCTCTGGGCCCGTGCCTCTTCAAAAGTCTGCAGTGCTTCAGGAAAAACTGTGCTTTAGTTGCAATAGGAAGGCAAGTCGTCTTCTTCCTGGAGGCAGGGTGACTTCAGGTAGGAGGTCCTGGATGGAAGGAGAAGCCTAGTGTTTTTCTCTGTGCAGCTCAGACCAGGGAATGAGTGCGACTTCCACGGCATGTAGGAACTTGCTAGAACGGTGCTCGTGAACCTTGTATGAGTGCTGGCTTACTCAAGATGTCCCAATAAGAGTGCACTGTGTTGCCCTACACTCGGCATACACACTGTGAGTCGGAAAGCTACGGGCCTGGATATTGCTTAGAAGGGCCAGGGGAGCCTGAGGGTACTTGCTCTTCTTGCAGGGAATAGGGTTTCCAGGCGAGGCACCTAGGAGTCCTGAAAAGCGTACTGGCGTTAAAATGCTGCAGAGCGGCGACTACGGCCTCATGGAAACGGCTACACACCTCCGCTTCTGCATAGCATTTCAGGGCCTTACCTCGAGGCAAGTTCTCCCGTTGCTTGCACTGTGAGCGACACAGCATGTTAGGATGCTGTATTTCTCCTTGAATAGAGTGACTTCAGGAAAGAGGTCCTCGATAAATTCTAAGAAGAGTGTGTTCTCAGGGCAGCTCAGACGAGGGCAATCTCGAAAACTTGCAGGACATGTTGGACTGCCTAGAAATGTGGTTCTGATGCTGTTCGAGTGCTCTGGAAATATAGCTCTATTGAAGTAACGTACAGTGTGTTGCCAGAGACTCGGCAGACACAGAGGGCCTCCGAGGGTCGTATGGGAATCAATGCTGCTCAGCAGGCCCACAGGGGTGTGGAGGGCGTCAGTGATCTTGGAACAAAAATGATGCTCACCCGAAGGGCCTAGGAGTCCTGAAAAGGGTGCTTCCTTTAACATAAAGCGGAACCTCCACTAAGAGCTCATGGAAAGAGCTGCATGCCTCCCTTTCTGCAGGGCTACTCAGGGCCTTACCTCGAGGCAAGGACTCACGTTGAGATTCCCTTTAGCTCTAGAGCATGGCAAGGTGAGCCCCAACCGGGCCAATGAAGCTCCGTGTGTAGCCAGAGAAATCTCATTTTCTTCCCACACCCATGCCTACAGTGGCCAGAGAGCTGTTAACAGCAGAGAATTTCAGGGAGCTTCACGGCAGCAAGAATGGGGCTTTCCAAATGGAAAGCAAGGCTAGTACCATCATGCCCCCATTTCCATGGGCACAGGCAGCATACATCTCTGTGGTTTCTAACAAGTCAAAAGAACCACAGGGTACACACTGGTTGCTTCCCTGAATCAACTTCTCGAGGCAGGGTGTTCTGCGTCTTGTGAACGGCCTCACCAAGGAAGGCCCTAGCTAGGCCCATGGGCCCGTGCCTCTTCAAAAGCCTGCAGTGCTACAGGAAAAACTCTGCTTTAGTTGCAATGAGAATGCAAGCAGTGTTTCTCCTGATGGCAGTGTAACTTCAGGTAAGAGGTCTTAGATGGAAGAAGAAGCCTAGTGTTTTTCCTCTGTGCAGCTCAGTCTAAAGAATGAGTTCGACTTCCACGGCATGTTGGAACTTGCTAGAACGGTGCTCGTGAACTTGTGCGAGTGCTGTGAATCAAGATATGACAAGAAAGAGTGCAGTGTGTTGCCCATGACTCAGCAGACACAGAGGAACTCCGAGGGACCAATGGGCCTCGTTGTTGCTCAGCAGGCCTACAGGGGTGTGGAGATACTCAGGGATCTTGGAACAAAAATGATGCTCACCCGAGAGGCCTAGGAGTCCTGAAAAGGGTACTTCCTTTAAAGTAAAGGAGAACAGCGACTAAGAACTAATGGAAAAGAGCTGAATGCCTCCCTTTCTGCAGGGCTACTCAGGGCCTTACCTCGAGGCAAGGACTCACGTTGAGATTCCCTTTAGCTCTAGAGCATGGCAAGGTGAGCCCCACCCCGGCCAAAGAAGCTCCGTGTGTAGCCAGAGAAAACTCATTTTCTTCCCACACCAATGTAGAGGGACCAGAGGCCTGTCAACAGCAGAGAATTTCAGGGAGCTTCCCGGCGGCAAGAATGGAGCTTTCCAAATGGAAAGCAAGGCTAGTACCATCATGCCCCCATTTCCATGGGCACAGGCAGCATACATCTCTGTGGTTTTTAACAAGTCCAATGAGACACAGAGTACACACTGTTTTCCTCCCTTAATCAACTTCTCGAGGCAGGGTGTTCTGCATCTAGTGAACGGCCTCACCAAGGAAAGCCCAAGCTAGGCCTCTGGGCCCGTGCCTCTTCAAAAGTCTGCAGTGCTTCAGGAAAAACTGTGCTTTAGTTGCAATAGGAAGGCAAGTCGTCTTCTTCCTGGAGGCAGGGTGACTTCAGGTAGGAGGTCCTGGATGGAAGGAGAAGCCTAGTGTTTTTCTCTGTGCAGCTCAGACCAGGGAATGAGTGCGACTTCCACGGCATGTAGGAACTTGCTAGAACGGTGCTCGTGAACCTGTATGAGTGCTGGCTTACTCAAGATGTCCCAATAAGAGTGCACTGTGTTGCCCTACACTCGGCATACACACTGTGAGTCGGAAAGCTACGGGCCTGGATATTGCTTAGAAGGGCCAGGGGAGCCTGAGGGTACTTGCTCTTCTTGCAGGGAATAGGGTTTCCAGGCGAGGCACCTAGGAGTCCTGAAAAGCGTACTGGCGTTAAAATGCTGCAGAGCGGCGACTACGGCCTCATGGAAACGGCTACACACCTCCGCTTCTGCATAGCATTTCAGGGCCTTACCTCGAGGCAAGTTCTCCCGTTGCTTGCACTGTGAGCGACACAGCATGTTAGGATGCTGTATTTCTCCTTGAATAGAGTGACTTCAGGAAAGAGGTCCTCGATAAATTCTAAGAAGAGTGTGTTCTCAGGGCAGCTCAGACGAGGGCAATCTCGAAAACTTGCAGGACATGTTGGACTGCCTAGAAATGTGGTTCTGATGCTGTTCGAGTGCTCTGGAAATATAGCTCTATTGAAGTAACGTACAGTGTGTTGCCAGAGACTCGGCAGACACAGAGGGCCTCCGAGGGTCGTATGGGAATCAATGCTGCTCAGCAGGCCCACAGGGGTGTGGAGGGCGTCAGTGATCTTGGAACAAAAATGATGCTCACCCGAAGGGCCTAGGAGTCCTGAAAAGGGTGCTTCCTTTAACATAAAGCGGAACCTCCACTAAGAGCTCATGGAAAGAGCTGCATGCCTCCCTTTCTGCAGGGCTACTCAGGGCCTTACCTCGAGGCAAGGACTCACGTTGAGATTCCCTTTAGCTCTAGAGCATGGCAAGGTGAGCCCCAACCGGGCCAATGAAGCTCCGTGTGTAGCCAGAGAAATCTCATTTTCTTCCCACACCCATGCCTACAGTGGCCAGAGAGCTGTTAACAGCAGAGAATTTCAGGGAGCTTCACGGCAGCAAGAATGGGGCTTTCCAAATGGAAAGCAAGGCTAGTACCATCATGCCCCCATTACCATGGGCACAGGCAGCATACATCTCTGTGGTTTCTAACAAGTCAAAAGAACCACAGGGTACACACTGGTTGCTTCCCTGAATCAACTTCTCGAGGCAGGGTGTTCTGCGTCTTGTGAACGGCCTCACCAAGGAAGGCCCTAGCTAGGCCCATGGGCCCGTGCCTCTTCAAAAGCCTGCAGTGCTACAGGAAAAACTCTGCTTTAGTTGCAATGAGAATGCAAGCAGTGTTTCTCCTGATGGCAGTGTAACTTCAGGTAAGAGGTCTTAGATGGAAGAAGAAGCCTAGTGTTTTTCCTCTGTGCAGCTCAGTCTAAAGAATGAGTTCGACTTCCACGGCATGTTGGAACTTGCTAGAACGGTGCTCGTGAACTCGTGCGAGTGCTGTGAATCAAGATATGACAAGAAAGAGTGCAGTGTGTTGCCCATGACTCAGCAGACACAGAGGAACTCCGAGGGACCAATGGGCCTCGTTGTTGCTCAGCAGGCCTACAGGGGTGTGGAGATACTCAGGGATCTTGGAACAAAAATGATGCTCACCCGAGAGGCCTAGGAGTCCTGAAAAGGGTACTTCCTTTAAAGTAAAGGAGAACAGCGACTAAGAACTAATGGAAAGAGCTGAATGCCTCCCTTTCTGCAGGGCTACTCAGGGCCTTACCTCGAGGCAAGGACTCACGTTGAGATTCCCTTTAGCTCTAGAGCATGGCAAGGTGAGCCCCACCCCGGCCAAAGAAGCTCCGTGTGTAGCCAGAGAAAACTCATTTTCTTCCCACACCAATGTAGAGGGACCAGAGGCCTGTCAACAGCAGAGAATTTCAGGGAGCTTCCCGGCGGCAAGACTGGAGCTTTCCAAACGGAAAGCAAGGCTAGTACCATCATGCCCCCATTTCCATGGGCACAGGCAGCATACATCTCTGTGGTTTTTAACAAGTCCAATGAGACACAGAGTACACACTGTTTTCCTCCCTTAATCAACTTCTCGAGGCAGGGTGTTCTGCATCTAGTGAACGGCCTCACCAAGGAAAGCCCAAGCTAGGCCTCTGGGCCCGTGCCTCTTCAAAAGTCTGCAGTGCTTCAGGAAAAACTGTGCTTTAGTTGCAATAGGAAGGCAAGTCGTCTTCTTCCTGGAGGCAGGGTGACTTCAGGTAGGAGGTCCTGGATGGAAGGAGAAGCCTAGTGTTTTTCTCTGTGCAGCTCAGACCAGGGAATGAGTGCGACTTCCACGGCATGTAGGAACTTGCTAGAACGGTGCTCGTGAACCTTGTATGAGTGCTGGCTTACTCAAGATGTCCCAATAAGAGTGCACTGTGTTGCCCTACACTCGGCATACACACTGTGAGTCGGAAAGCTACGGGCCTGGATATTGCTTAGAAGGGCCAGGGGAGCCTGAGGGTACTTGCTCTTCTTGCAGGGAATAGGGTTTCCAGGCGAGGCACCTAGGAGTCCTGAAAAGCGTACTGGCGTTAAAATGCTGCAGAGCGGCGACTACGGCCTCATGGAAACGGCTACACACCTCCGCTTCTGCATAGCATTTCAGGGCCTTACCTCGAGGCAAGTTCTCCCGTTGCTTGCACTGTGAGCGACACAGCATGTTAGGATGCTGTATTTCTCCTTGAATAGAGTGACTTCAGGAAAGAGGTCCTCGATAAATTCTAAGAAGAGTGTGTTCTCAGGGCAGCTCAGACGAGGGCAATCTCGAAAACTTGCAGGACATGTTGGACTGCCTAGAAATGTGGTTCTGATGCTGTTCGAGTGCTCTGGAAATATAGCTCTATTGAAGTAACGTACAGTGTGTTGCCAGAGACTCGGCAGACACAGAGGGCCTCCGAGGGTCGTATGGGAATCAATGCTGCTCAGCAGGCCCACAGGGGTGTGGAGGGCGTCAGTGATCTTGGAACAAAAATGATGCTCACCCGAAGGGCCTAGGAGTCCTGAAAAGGGTGCTTCCTTTAACATAAAGCGGAACCTCCACTAAGAGCTCATGGAAAGAGCTGCATGCCTCCCTTTCTGCAGGGCTACTCAGGGCCTTACCTCGAGGCAAGGACTCACGTTGAGATTCCCTTTAGCTCTAGAGCATAGCAAGGTGAGCCCCAACCGGGCCAATGAAGCTCCGTGTGTAGCCAGAGAAATCTCATTTTCTTCCCACACCCATGCCTACAGTGGCCAGAGAGCTGTTAACAGCAGAGAATTTCAGGGAGCTTCACGGCAGCAAGAATGGGGCTTTCCAAATGGAAAGCAAGGCTAGTACCATCATGCCCCCATTACCATGGGCACAGGCAGCATACACCTCTGTGGTTTCTAACAAGTCAAAAGAACCACAGGGTACACACTGGTTGCTTCCCTGAATCAACTTCTCGAGGCAGGGTGTTCTGCGTCTTGTGAACGGCCTCACCAAGGAAGGCCCTAGCTAGGCCCATGGGCCCGTGCCTCTTCAAAAGCCTGCAGTGCTACAGGAAAAACTCTGCTTTAGTTGCAATAAGAATGCAAGCAGTGTTTCTCCTGATGGCAGTGTAACTTCAGGTAAGAGGTCTTAGATGGAAGAAGAAGCCTAGTGTTTTTCCTCTGTGCAGCTCAGTCTAAAGAATGAGTTCGACTTCCACGGCATGTTGGAACTTGCTAGAACGGTGCTCGTGAACTCGTGCGAGTGCTGTGAATCAAGATATGACAAGAAAGAGTGCAGTGTGTTGCCCATGACTCAGCAGACACAGAGGAACTCCGAGGGACCAATGGGCCTCGTTGTTGCTCAGCAGGCCTACAGGGGTGTGGAGATACTCAGGGATCTTGGAACAAAAATGATGCTCACCCGAGAGGCCTAGGAGTCCTGAAAAGGGTACTTCCTTTAAAGTAAAGGAGAACAGCGACTAAGAACTAATGGAAAGAGCTGAATGCCTCCCTTTCTGCAGGGCTACTCAGGGCCTTACCTCGAGGCAAGGACTCACGTTGAGATTCCCTTTAGCTCTAGAGCATGGCAAGGTGAGCCCCACCCCGGCCAAAGAAGCTCCGTGTGTAGCCAGAGAAAACTCATTTTCTTCCCACACCAATGTAGAGGGACCAGAGGCCTGTCAACAGCAGAGAATTTCAGGGAGCTTCCCGGCGGCAAGACTGGAGCTTTCCAAACGGAAAGCAAGGCTAGTACCATCATGCCCCCATTTCCATGGGCACAGGCAGCATACATCTCTGTGGTTTTTAACAAGTCCAATGAGACACAGAGTACACACTGTTTTCCTCCCTTAATCAACTTCTCGAGGCAGGGTGTTCTGCATCTAGTGAACGGCCTCACCAAGGAAAGCCCAAGCTAGGCCTCTGGGCCCGTGCCTCTTCAAAAGTCTGCAGTGCTTCAGGAAAAACTGTGCTTTAGTTGCAATAGGAAGGCAAGTCGTCTTCTTCCTGGAGGCAGGGTGACTTCAGGTAGGAGGTCCTGGATGGAAGGAGAAGCCTAGTGTTTTTCTCTGTGCAGCTCAGACCAGGGAATGAGTGCGACTTCCACGGCATGTAGGAACTTGCTAGAACGGTGCTCGTGAACCTTGTATGAGTGCTGGCTTACTCAAGATGTCCCAATAAGAGTGCACTGTGTTGCCCTACACTCGGCATACACACTGTGAGTCGGAAAGCTACGGGCCTGGATATTGCTTAGAAGGGCCAGGGGAGCCTGAGGGTACTTGCTCTTCTTGCAGGGAATAGGGTTTCCAGGCGAGGCACCTAGGAGTCCTGAAAAGCGTACTGGCATTAAAATGCTGCAGAGCGGCGACTACGGCCTCATGGAAACGGCTACACACCTCCGCTTCTGCATAGCATTTCAGGGCCTTACCTCGAGGCAAGTTCTCCCGTTGCTTGCACTGTGAGCGACACAGCATGTTAGGATGCTGTATTTCTCCTTGAATAGAGTGACTTCAGGAAAGAGGTCCTCGATAAATTCTAAGAAGAGTGTGTTCTCAGGGCAGCTCAGACGAGGGCAATCTCGAAAACTTGCAGGACATGTTGGACTGCCTAGAAATGTGGTTCTGATGCTGTTCGAGTGCTCTGGAAATATAGCTCTATTGAAGTAACGTACAGTGTGTTGCCAGAGACTCGGCAGACACAGAGGGCCTCCGAGGGTCGTATGGGAATCAATGCTGCTCAGCAGGCCCACAGGGGTGTGGAGGGCGTCAGTGATCTTGGAACAAAAATGATGCTCACCCGAAGGGCCTAGGAGTCCTGAAAAGGGTGCTTCCTTTAACATAAAGCGGAACCTCCACTAAGAGCTCATGGAAAGAGCTGCATGCCTCCCTTTCTGCAGGGCTACTCAGGGCCTTACCTCGAGGCAAGGACTCACGTTGAGATTCCCTTTAGCTCTAGAGCATGGCAAGGTGAGCCCCAACCGGGCCAATGAAGCTCCGTGTGTAGCCAGAGAAATCTCATTTTCTTCCCACACCCATGCCTACAGTGGCCAGAGAGCTGTTAACAGCAGAGAATTTCAGGGAGCTTCACGGCAGCAAGAATGGGGCTTTCCAAATGGAAAGCAAGGCTAGTACCATCATGCCCCCATTACCATGGGCACAGGCAGCATACATCTCTGTGGTTTCTAACAAGTCAAAAGAACCACAGGGTACACACTGGTTGCTTCCCTGAATCAACTTCTCGAGGCAGGGTGTTCTGCGTCTTGTGAACGGCCTCACCAAGGAAGGCCCTAGCTAGGCCCATGGGCCCGTGCCTCTTCAAAAGCCTGCAGTGCTACAGGAAAAACTCTGCTTTAGTTGCAATGAGAATGCAAGCAGTGTTTCTCCTGATGGCAGTGTAACTTCAGGTAAGAGGTCTTAGATGGAAGAAGAAGCCTAGTGTTTTTCCTCTGTGCAGCTCAGTCTAAAGAATGAGTTCGACTTCCACGGCATGTTGGAACTTGCTAGAACGGTGCTCGTGAACTTGTGCGAGTGCTGTGAATCAAGATATGACAAGAAAGAGTGCAGTGTGTTGCCCATGACTCAGCAGACACAGAGGAACTCCGAGGGACCAATGGGCCTCGTTGTTGCTCAGCAGGCCTACAGGGGTGTGGAGATACTCAGGGATCTTGGAACAAAAATGATGCTCACCCGAGAGGCCTAGGAGTCCTGAAAAGGGTACTTCCTTTAAAGTAAAGGAGAACAGCGACTAAGAACTAATGGAAAAGAGCTGAATGCCTCCCTTTCTGCAGGGCTACTCAGGGCCTTACCTCGAGGCAAGGACTCACGTTGAGATTCCCTTTAGCTCTAGAGCATGGCAAGGTGAGCCCCACCCCGGCCAAAGAAGCTCCGTGTGTAGCCAGAGAAAACTCATTTTCTTCCCACACCAATGTAGAGGGACCAGAGGCCTGTCAACAGCAGAGAATTTCAGGGAGCTTCCCGGCGGCAAGAATGGAGCTTTCCAAATGGAAAGCAAGGCTAGTACCATCATGCCCCCATTTCCATGGGCACAGGCAGCATACATCTCTGTGGTTTTTAACAAGTCCAATGAGACACAGAGTACACACTGTTTTCCTCCCTTAATCAACTTCTCGAGGCAGGGTGTTCTGCATCTAGTGAACGGCCTCACCAAGGAAAGCCCAAGGTAGGCCTCTGGGCCCGTGCCTCTTCAAAAGTCTGCAGTGCTTCAGGAAAAACTGTGCTTTAGTTGCAATAGGAAGGCAAGTCGTCTTCTTCCTGGAGGCAGGGTGACTTCAGGTAGGAGGTCCTGGATGGAAGGAGAAGCCTAGTGTTTTTCTCTGTGCAGCTCAGACCAGGGAATGAGTGCGACTTCCACGGCATGTAGGAACTTGCTAGAACGGTGCTCGTGAACCTTGTATGAGTGCTGGCTTACTCAAGATGTCCCAATAAGAGTGCACTGTGTTGCCCTACACTCGGCATACACACTGTGAGTCGGAAAGCTACGGGCCTGGATATTGCTTAGAAGGGCCAGGGGAGCCTGAGGGTACTTGCTCTTCTTGCAGGGAATAGGGTTTCCAGGCGAGGCACCTAGGAGTCCTGAAAAGCGTACTGGCGTTAAAATGCTGCAGAGCGGCGACTACGGCCTCATGGAAACGGCTACACACCTCCGCTTCTGCATAGCATTTCAGGGCCTTACCTCGAGGCAAGTTCTCCCGTTGCTTGCACTGTGAGCGACACAGCATGTTAGGATGCTGTATTTCTCCTTGAATAGAGTGACTTCAGGAAAGAGGTCCTCGATAAATTCTAAGAAGAGTGTGTTCTCAGGGCAGCTCAGACGAGGGCAATCTCGAAAACTTGCAGGACATGTTGGACTGCCTAGAAATGTGGTTCTGATGCTGTTCGAGTGCTCTGGAAATATAGCTCTATTGAAGTAACGTACAGTGTGTTGCCAGAGACTCGGCAGACACAGAGGGCCTCCGAGGGTCGTATGGGAATCAATGCTGCTCAGCAGGCCCACAGGGGTGTGGAGGGCGTCAGTGATCTTGGAACAAAAATGATGCTCACCCGAAGGGCCTAGGAGTCCTGAAAAGGGTGCTTCCTTTAACATAAAGCGGAACCTCCACTAAGAGCTCATGGAAAGAGCTGCATGCCTCCCTTTCTGCAGGGCTACTCAGGGCCTTACCTCGAGGCAAGGACTCACGTTGAGATTCCCTTTAGCTCTAGAGCATGGCAAGGTGAGCCCCAACCGGGCCAATGAAGCTCCGTGTGTAGCCAGAGAAATCTCATTTTCTTCCCACACCCATGCCTACAGTGGCCAGAGAGCTGTTAACAGCAGAGAATTTCAGGGAGCTTCACGGCAGCAAGAATGGGGCTTTCCAAATGGAAAGCAAGGCTAGTACCATCATGCCCCCATTACCATGGGCACAGGCAGCATACACCTCTGTGGTTTCTAACAAGTCAAAAGAACCACAGGGTACACACTGGTTGCTTCCCTGAATCAACTTCTCGAGGCAGGGTGTTCTGCGTCTTGTGAACGGCCTCACCAAGGAAGGCCCTAGCTAGGCCCATGGGCCCGTGCCTCTTCAAAAGCCTGCAGTGCTACAGGAAAAACTCTGCTTTAGTTGCAATAAGAATGCAAGCAGTGTTTCTCCTGATGGCAGTGTAACTTCAGGTAAGAGGTCTTAGATGGAAGAAGAAGCCTAGTGTTTTTCCTCTGTGCAGCTCAGTCTAAAGAATGAGTTCGACTTCCACGGCATGTTGGAACTTGCTAGAACGGTGCTCGTGAACTCGTGCGAGTGCTGTGAATCAAGATATGACAAGAAAGAGTGCAGTGTGTTGCCCATGACTCAGCAGACACAGAGGAACTCCGAGGGACCAATGGGCCTCGTTGTTGCTCAGCAGGCCTACAGGGGTGTGGAGATACTCAGGGATCTTGGAACAAAAATGATGCTCACCCGAGAGGCCTAGGAGTCCTGAAAAGGGTACTTCCTTTAAAGTAAAGGAGAACAGCGACTAAGAACTAATGGAAAGAGCTGAATGCCTCCCTTTCTGCAGGGCTACTCAGGGCCTTACCTCGAGGCAAGGACTCACGTTGAGATTCCCTTTAGCTCTAGAGCATGGCAAGGTGAGCCCCACCCCGGCCAAAGAAGCTCCGTGTGTAGCCAGAGAAAACTCATTTTCTTCCCACACCAATGTAGAGGGACCAGAGGCCTGTCAACAGCAGAGAATTTCAGGGAGCTTCCCGGCGGCAAGACTGGAGCTTTCCAAACGGAAAGCAAGGCTAGTACCATCATGCCCCCATTTCCATGGGCACAGGCAGCATACATCTCTGTGGTTTTTAACAAGTCCAATGAGACACAGAGTACACACTGTTTTCCTCCCTTAATCAACTTCTCGAGGCAGGGTGTTCTGCATCTAGTGAACGGCCTCACCAAGGAAAGCCCAAGCTAGGCCTCTGGGCCCGTGCCTCTTCACAAGTCTGCAGTGCTTCAGGAAAAACTGTGCTTTAGTTGCAATAGGAAGGCAAGTCGTCTTCTTCCTGGAGGCAGGGTGACTTCAGGTAGGAGGTCCTGGATGGAAGGAGAAGCCTAGTGTTTTTCTCTGTGCAGCTCAGACCAGGGAATGAGTGCGACTTCCACGGCATGTAGGAACTTGCTAGAACGGTGCTCGTGAACCTTGTATGAGTGCTGGCTTACTCAAGATGTCCCAATAAGAGTGCACTGTGTTGCCCTACACTCGGCATACACACTGTGAGTCGGAAAGCTACGGGCCTGGATATTGCTTAGAAGGGCCAGGGGAGCCTGAGGGTACTTGCTCTTCTTGCAGGGAATAGGGTTTCCAGGCGAGGCACCTAGGAGTCCTGAAAAGCGTACTGGCATTAAAATGCTGCAGAGCGGCGACTACGGCCTCATGGAAACGGCTACACACCTCCGCTTCTGCATAGCATTTCAGGGCCTTACCTCGAGGCAAGTTCTCCCGTTGCTTGCACTGTGAGCGACACAGCATGTTAGGATGCTGTATTTCTCCTTGAATAGAGTGACTTCAGGAAAGAGGTCCTCGATAAATTCTAAGAAGAGTGTGTTCTCAGGGCAGCTCAGACGAGGGCAATCTCGAAAACTTGCAGGACATGTTGGACTGCCTAGAAATGTGGTTCTGATGCTGTTCGAGTGCTCTGGAAATATAGCTCTATTGAAGTAACGTACAGTGTGTTGCCAGAGACTCGGCAGACACAGAGGGCCTCCGAGGGTCGTATGGGAATCAATGCTGCTCAGCAGGCCCACAGGGGTGTGGAGGGCGTCAGTGATCTTGGAACAAAAATGATGCTCACCCGAAGGGCCTAGGAGTCCTGAAAAGGGTGCTTCCTTTAACATAAAGCGGAACCTCCACTAAGAGCTCATGGAAAGAGCTGCATGCCTCCCTTTCTGCAGGGCTACTCAGGGCCTTACCTCGAGGCAAGGACTCACGTTGAGATTCCCTTTAGCTCTAGAGCATGGCAAGGTGAGCCCCAACCGGGCCAATGAAGCTCCGTGTGTAGCCAGAGAAATCTCATTTTCTTCCCACACCCATGCCTACAGTGGCCAGAGAGCTGTTAACAGCAGAGAATTTCAGGGAGCTTCACGGCAGCAAGAATGGGGCTTTCCAAATGGAAAGCAAGGCTAGTACCATCATGCCCCCATTACCATGGGCACAGGCAGCATACATCTCTGTGGTTTCTAACAAGTCAAAAGAACCACAGGGTACACACTGGTTGCTTCCCTGAATCAACTTCTCGAGGCAGGGTGTTCTGCGTCTTGTGAACGGCCTCACCAAGGAAGGCCCTAGCTAGGCCCATGGGCCCGTGCCTCTTCAAAAGCCTGCAGTGCTACAGGAAAAACTCTGCTTTAGTTGCAATGAGAATGCAAGCAGTGTTTCTCCTGATGGCAGTGTAACTTCAGGTAAGAGGTCTTAGATGGAAGAAGAAGCCTAGTGTTTTTCCTCTGTGCAGCTCAGTCTAAAGAATGAGTTCGACTTCCACGGCATGTTGGAACTTGCTAGAACGGTGCTCGTGAACTTGTGCGAGTGCTGTGAATCAAGATATGACAAGAAAGAGTGCAGTGTGTTGCCCATGACTCAGCAGACACAGAGGAACTCCGAGGGACCAATGGGCCTCGTTGTTGCTCAGCAGGCCTACAGGGGTGTGGAGATACTCAGGGATCTTGGAACAAAAATGATGCTCACCCGAGAGGCCTAGGAGTCCTGAAAAGGGTACTTCCTTTAAAGTAAAGGAGAACAGCGACTAAGAACTAATGGAAAAGAGCTGAATGCCTCCCTTTCTGCAGGGCTACTCAGGGCCTTACCTCGAGGCAAGGACTCACGTTGAGATTCCCTTTAGCTCTAGAGCATGGCAAGGTGAGCCCCACCCCGGCCAAAGAAGCTCCGTGTGTAGCCAGAGAAAACTCATTTTCTTCCCACACCAATGTAGAGGGACCAGAGGCCTGTCAACAGCAGAGAATTTCAGGGAGCTTCCCGGCGGCAAGAATGGAGCTTTCCAAATGGAAAGCAAGGCTAGTACCATCATGCCCCCATTTCCATGGGCACAGGCAGCATACATCTCTGTGGTTTTTAACAAGTCCAATGAGACACAGAGTACACACTGTTTTCCTCCCTTAATCAACTTCTCGAGGCAGGGTGTTCTGCATCTAGTGAACGGCCTCACCAAGGAAAGCCCAAGGTAGGCCTCTGGGCCCGTGCCTCTTCAAAAGTCTGCAGTGCTTCAGGAAAAACTGTGCTTTAGTTGCAATAGGAAGGCAAGTCGTCTTCTTCCTGGAGGCAGGGTGACTTCAGGTAGGAGGTCCTGGATGGAAGGAGAAGCCTAGTGTTTTTCTCTGTGCAGCTCAGACCAGGGAATGAGTGCGACTTCCACGGCATGTAGGAACTTGCTAGAACGGTGCTCGTGAACCTTGTATGAGTGCTGGCTTACTCAAGATGTCCCAATAAGAGTGCACTGTGTTGCCCTACACTCGGCATACACACTGTGAGTCGGAAAGCTACGGGCCTGGATATTGCTTAGAAGGGCCAGGGGAGCCTGAGGGTACTTGCTCTTCTTGCAGGGAATAGGGTTTCCAGGCGAGGCACCTAGGAGTCCTGAAAAGCGTACTGGCGTTAAAATGCTGCAGAGCGGCGACTACGGCCTCATGGAAACGGCTACACACCTCCGCTTCTGCATAGCATTTCAGGGCCTTACCTCGAGGCAAGTTCTCCCGTTGCTTGCACTGTGAGCGACACAGCATGTTAGGATGCTGTATTTCTCCTTGAATAGAGTGACTTCAGGAAAGAGGTCCTCGATAAATTCTAAGAAGAGTGTGTTCTCAGGGCAGCTCAGACGAGGGCAATCTCGAAAACTTGCAGGACATGTTGGACTGCCTAGAAATGTGGTTCTGATGCTGTTCGAGTGCTCTGGAAATATAGCTCTATTGAAGTAACGTACAGTGTGTTGCCAGAGACTCGGCAGACACAGAGGGCCTCCGAGGGTCGTATGGGAATCAATGCTGCTCAGCAGGCCCACAGGGGTGTGGAGGGCGTCAGTGATCTTGGAACAAAAATGATGCTCACCCGAAGGGCCTAGGAGTCCTGAAAAGGGTGCTTCCTTTAACATAAAGCGGAACCTCCACTAAGAGCTCATGGAAAGAGCTGCATGCCTCCCTTTCTGCAGGGCTACTCAGGGCCTTACCTCGAGGCAAGGACTCACGTTGAGATTCCCTTTAGCTCTAGAGCATGGCAAGGTGAGCCCCACCCCGGCCAAAGAAGCTCCGTGTGTAGCCAGAGAAAACTCATTTTCTTCCCACACCAATGTAGAGGGACCAGAGGCCTGTCAACAGCAGAGAATTTCAGGGAGCTTCCCGGCGGCAAGAATGGAGCTTTCCAAATGGAAAGCAAGGCTAGTACCATCATGCCCCCATTTCCATGGGCACAGGCAGCATACATCTCTGTGGTTTTTAACAAGTCCAATGAGACACAGAGTACACACTGTTTTCCTCCCTTAATCAACTTCTCGAGGCAGGGTGTTCTGCATCTAGTGAACGGCCTCACCAAGGAAAGCCCAAGCTAGGCCTCTGGGCCCGTGCCTCTTCAAAAGTCTGCAGTGCTTCAGGAAAAACTGTGCTTTAGTTGCAATAGGAAGGCAAGTCGTCTTCTTCCTGGAGGCAGGGTGACTTCAGGTAGGAGGTCCTGGATGGAAGGAGAAGCCTAGTGTTTTTCTCTGTGCAGCTCAGACCAGGGAATGAGTGCGACTTCCACGGCATGTAGGAACTTGCTAGAACGGTGCTCGTGAACCTTGTATGAGTGCTGGCTTACTCAAGATGTCCCAATAAGAGTGCACTGTGTTGCCCTACACTCGGCATACACACTGTGAGTCGGAAAGCTACGGGCCTGGATATTGCTTAGAAGGGCCAGGGGAGCCTGAGGGTACTTGCTCTTCTTGCAGGGAATAGGGTTTCCAGGCGAGGCACCTAGGAGTCCTGAAAAGCGTACTGGCGTTAAAATGCTGCAGAGCGGCGACTACGGCCTCATGGAAACGGCTACACACCTCCGCTTCTGCATAGCATTTCAGGGCCTTACCTCGAGGCAAGTTCTCCCGTTGCTTGCACTGTGAGCGACACAGCATGTTAGGATGCTGTATTTCTCCTTGAATAGAGTGACTTCAGGAAAGAGGTCCTCGATAAATTCTAAGAAGAGTGTGTTCTCAGGGCAGCTCAGACGAGGGCAATCTCGAAAACTTGCAGGACATGTTGGACTGCCTAGAAATGTGGTTCTGATGCTGTTCGAGTGCTCTGGAAATATAGCTCTATTGAAGTAACGTACAGTGTGTTGCCAGAGACTCGGCAGACACAGAGGGCCTCCGAGGGTCGTATGGGAATCAATGCTGCTCAGCAGGCCCACAGGGGTGTGGAGGGCGTCAGTGATCTTGGAACAAAAATGATGCTCACCCGAAGGGCCTAGGAGTCCTGAAAAGGGTGCTTCCTTTAACATAAAGCGGAACCTCCACTAAGAGCTCATGGAAAGAGCTGCATGCCTCCCTTTCTGCAGGGCTACTCAGGGCCTTACCTCGAGGCAAGGACTCACGTTGAGATTCCCTTTAGCTCTAGAGCATGGCAAGGTGAGCCCCAACCGGGCCAATGAAGCTCCGTGTGTAGCCAGAGAAATCTCATTTTCTTCCCACACCCATGCCTACAGTGGCCAGAGAGCTGTTAACAGCAGAGAATTTCAGGGAGCTTCACGGCAGCAAGAATGGGGCTTTCCAAATGGAAAGCAAGGCTAGTACCATCATGCCCCCATTACCATGGGCACAGGCAGCATACATCTCTGTGGTTTCTAACAAGTCAAAAGAACCACAGGGTACACACTGGTTGCTTCCCTGAATCAACTTCTCGAGGCAGGGTGTTCTGCGTCTTGTGAACGGCCTCACCAAGGAAGGCCCTAGCTAGGCCCATGGGCCCGTGCCTCTTCAAAAGCCTGCAGTGCTACAGGAAAAACTCTGCTTTAGTTGCAATGAGAATGCAAGCAGTGTTTCTCCTGATGGCAGTGTAACTTCAGGTAAGAGGTCTTAGATGGAAGAAGAAGCCTAGTGTTTTTCCTCTGTGCAGCTCAGTCTAAAGAATGAGTTCGACTTCCACGGCATGTTGGAACTTGCTAGAACGGTGCTCGTGAACTCGTGCGAGTGCTGTGAATCAAGATATGACAAGAAAGAGTGCAGTGTGTTGCCCATGACTCAGCAGACACAGAGGAACTCCGAGGGACCAATGGGCCTCGTTGTTGCTCAGCAGGCCTACAGGGGTGTGGAGATACTCAGGGATCTTGGAACAAAAATGATGCTCACCCGAGAGGCCTAGGAGTCCTGAAAAGGGTACTTCCTTTAAAGTAAAGGAGAACAGCGACTAAGAACTAATGGAAAGAGCTGAATGCCTCCCTTTCTGCAGGGCTACTCAGGGCCTTACCTCGAGGCAAGGACTCACGTTGAGATTCCCTTTAGCTCTAGAGCATGGCAAGGTGAGCCCCACCCCGGCCAAAGAAGCTCCGTGTGTAGCCAGAGAAAACTCATTTTCTTCCCACACCAATGTAGAGGGACCAGAGGCCTGTCAACAGCAGAGAATTTCAGGGAGCTTCCCGGCGGCAAGAATGGAGCTTTCCAAACGGAAAGCAAGGCTAGTACCATCATGCCCCCATTTCCATGGGCACAGGCAGCATACATCTCTGTGGTTTTTAACAAGTCCAATGAGACACAGAGTACACACTGTTTTCCTCCCTTAATCAACTTCTCGAGGCAGGGTGTTCTGCATCTAGTGAACGGCCTCACCAAGGAAAGCCCAAGCTAGGCCTCTGGGCCCGTGCCTCTTCAAAAGTCTGCAGTGCTTCAGGAAAAACTGTGCTTTAGTTGCAATAGGAAGGCAAGTCGTCTTCTTCCTGGAGGCAGGGTGACTTCAGGTAGGAGGTCCTGGATGGAAGGAGAAGCCTAGTGTTTTTCTCTGTGCAGCTCAGACCAGGGAATGAGTGCGACTTCCACGGCATGTAGGAACTTGCTAGAACGGTGCTCGTGAACCTTGTATGAGTGCTGGCTTACTCAAGATGTCCCAATAAGAGTGCACTGTGTTGCCCTACACTCGGCATACACACTGTGAGTCGGAAAGCTACGGGCCTGGATATTGCTTAGAAGGGCCAGGGGAGCCTGAGGGTACTTGCTCTTCTTGCAGGGAATAGGGTTTCCAGGCGAGGCACCTAGGAGTCCTGAAAAGCGTACTGGCGTTAAAATGCTGCAGAGCGGCGACTACGGCCTCATGGAAACGGCTACACACCTCCGCTTCTGCATAGCATTTCAGGGCCTTACCTCGAGGCAAGTTCTCCCGTTGCTTGCACTGTGAGCGACACAGCATGTTAGGATGCTGTATTTCTCCTTGAATAGAGTGACTTCAGGAAAGAGGTCCTCGATAAATTCTAAGAAGAGTGTGTTCTCAGGGCAGCTCAGACGAGGGCAATCTCGAAAACTTGCAGGACATGTTGGACTGCCTAGAAATGTGGTTCTGATGCTGTTCGAGTGCTCTGGAAATATAGCTCTATTGAAGTAACGTACAGTGTGTTGCCAGAGACTCGGCAGACACAGAGGGCCTCCGAGGGTCGTATGGGAATCAATGCTGCTCAGCAGGCCCACAGGGGTGTGGAGGGCGTCAGTGATCTTGGAACAAAAATGATGCTCACCCGAAGGGCCTAGGAGTCCTGAAAAGGGTGCTTCCTTTAACATAAAGCGGAACCTCCACTAAGAGCTCATGGAAAGAGCTGCATGCCTCCCTTTCTGCAGGGCTACTCAGGGCCTTACCTCGAGGCAAGGACTCACGTTGAGATTCCCTTTAGCTCTAGAGCATGGCAAGGTGAGCCCCAACCGGGCCAATGAAGCTCCGTGTGTAGCCAGAGAAATCTCATTTTCTTCCCACACCCATGCCTACAGTGGCCAGAGAGCTGTTAACAGCAGAGAATTTCAGGGAGCTTCACGGCAGCAAGAATGGGGCTTTCCAAATGGAAAGCAAGGCTAGTACCATCATGCCCCCATTACCATGGGCACAGGCAGCATACATCTCTGTGGTTTCTAACAAGTCAAAAGAACCACAGGGTACACACTGGTTGCTTCCCTGAATCAACTTCTCGAGGCAGGGTGTTCTGCGTCTTGTGAACGGCCTCACCAAGGAAGGCCCTAGCTAGGCCCATGGGCCCGTGCCTCTTCAAAAGCCTGCAGTGCTACAGGAAAAACTCTGCTTTAGTTGCAATGAGAATGCAAGCAGTGTTTCTCCTGATGGCAGTGTAACTTCAGGTAAGAGGTCTTAGATGGAAGAAGAAGCCTAGTGTTTTTCCTCTGTGCAGCTCAGTCTAAAGAATGAGTTCGACTTCCACGGCATGTTGGAACTTGCTAGAACGGTGCTCGTGAACTCGTGCGAGTGCTGTGAATCAAGATATGACAAGAAAGAGTGCAGTGTGTTGCCCATGACTCAGCAGACACAGAGGAACTCCGAGGGACCAATGGGCCTCGTTGTTGCTCAGCAGGCCTACAGGGGTGTGGAGATACTCAGGGATCTTGGAACAAAAATGATGCTCACCCGAGAGGCCTAGGAGTCCTGAAAAGGGTACTTCCTTTAAAGTAAAGGAGAACAGCGACTAAGAACTAATGGAAAGAGCTGAATGCCTCCCTTTCTGCAGGGCTACTCAGGGCCTTACCTCGAGGCAAGGACTCACGTTGAGATTCCCTTTAGCTCTAGAGCATGGCAAGGTGAGCCCCACCCCGGCCAAAGAAGCTCCGTGTGTAGCCAGAGAAAACTCATTTTCTTCCCACACCAATGTAGAGGGACCAGAGGCCTGTCAACAGCAGAGAATTTCAGGGAGCTTCCCGGCGGCAAGACTGGAGCTTTCCAAACGGAAAGCAAGGCTAGTACCATCATGCCCCCATTTCCATGGGCACAGGCAGCATACATCTCTGTGGTTTTTAACAAGTCCAATGAGACACAGAGTACACACTGTTTTCCTCCCTTAATCAACTTCTCGAGGCAGGGTGTTCTGCATCTAGTGAACGGCCTCACCAAGGAAAGCCCAAGCTAGGCCTCTGGGCCCGTGCCTCTTCACAAGTCTGCAGTGCTTCAGGAAAAACTGTGCTTTAGTTGCAATAGGAAGGCAAGTCGTCTTCTTCCTGGAGGCAGGGTGACTTCAGGTAGGAGGTCCTGGATGGAAGGAGAAGCCTAGTGTTTTTCTCTGTGCAGCTCAGACCAGGGAATGAGTGCGACTTCCACGGCATGTAGGAACTTGCTAGAACGGTGCTCGTGAACCTTGTATGAGTCCTGGCTTACTCAAGATGTCCCAATAAGAGTGCACTGTGTTGCCCTACACTCGGCATACACACTGTGAGTCGGAAAGCTACGGGCCTGGATATTGCTTAGAAGGGCCAGGGGAGCCTGAGGGTACTTGCTCTTCTTGCAGGGAATAGGGTTTCCAGGCGAGGCACCTAGGAGTCCTGAAAAGCGTACTGGCGTTAAAATGCTGCAGAGCGGCGACTACGGCCTCATGGAAACGGCTACACACCTCCGCTTCTGCATAGCATTTCAGGGCCTTACCTCGAGGCAAGTTCTCCCGTTGCTTGCACTGTGAGCGACACAGCATGTTAGGATGCTGTATTTCTCCTTGAATAGAGTGACTTCAGGAAAGAGGTCCTCGATAAATTCTAAGAAGAGTGTGTTCTCAGGGCAGCTCAGACGAGGGCAATCTCGAAAACTTGCAGGACATGTTGGACTGCCTAGAAATGTGGTTCTGATGCTGTTCGAGTGCTCTGGAAATATAGCTCTATTGAAGTAACGTACAGTGTGTTGCCAGAGACTCGGCAGACACAGAGGGCCTCCGAGGGTCGTATGGGAATCAATGCTGCTCAGCAGGCCCACAGGGGTGTGGAGGGCGTCAGTGATCTTGGAACAAAAATGATGCTCACCCGAAGGGCCTAGGAGTCCTGAAAAGGGTGCTTCCTTTAACATAAAGCGGAACCTCCACTAAGAGCTCATGGAAAGAGCTGCATGCCTCCCTTTCTGCAGGGCTACTCAGGGCCTTACCTCGAGGCAAGGACTCACGTTGAGATTCCCTTTAGCTCTAGAGCATGGCAAGGTGAGCCCCAACCGGGCCAATGAAGCTCCGTGTGTAGCCAGAGAAATCTCATTTTCTTCCCACACCCATGCCTACAGTGGCCAGAGAGCTGTTAACAGCAGAGAATTTCAGGGAGCTTCACGGCAGCAAGAATGGGGCTTTCCAAATGGAAAGCAAGGCTAGTACCATCATGCCCCCATTACCATGGGCACAGGCAGCATACATCTCTGTGGTTTCTAACAAGTCAAAAGAACCACAGGGTACACACTGGTTGCTTCCCTGAATCAACTTCTCGAGGCAGGGTGTTCTGCGTCTTGTGAACGGCCTCACCAAGGAAGGCCCTAGCTAGGCCCATGGGCCCGTGCCTCTTCAAAAGCCTGCAGTGCTACAGGAAAAACTCTGCTTTAGTTGCAATGAGAATGCAAGCAGTGTTTCTCCTGATGGCAGTGTAACTTCAGGTAAGAGGTCTTAGATGGAAGAAGAAGCCTAGTGTTTTTCCTCTGTGCAGCTCAGTCTAAAGAATGAGTTCGACTTCCACGGCATGTTGGAACTTGCTAGAACGGTGCTCGTGAACTCGTGCGAGTGCTGTGAATCAAGATATGACAAGAAAGAGTGCAGTGTGTTGCCCATGACTCAGCAGACACAGAGGAACTCCGAGGGACCAATGGGCCTCGTTGTTGCTCAGCAGGCCTACAGGGGTGTGGAGATACTCAGGGATCTTGGAACAAAAATGATGCTCACCCGAGAGGCCTAGGAGTCCTGAAAAGGGTACTTCCTTTAAAGTAAAGGAGAACAGCGACTAAGAACTAATGGAAAAGAGCTGAATGCCTCCCTTTCTGCAGGGCTACTCAGGGCCTTACCTCGAGGCAAGGACTCACGTTGAGATTCCCTTTAGCTCTAGAGCATGGCAAGGTGAGCCCCACCCCGGCCAAAGAAGCTCCGTGTGTAGCCAGAGAAAACTCATTTTCTTCCCACACCAATGTAGAGGGACCAGAGGCCTGTCAACAGCAGAGAATTTCAGGGAGCTTCCCGGCGGCAAGAATGGAGCTTTCCAAATGGAAAGCAAGGCTAGTACCATCATGCCCCCATTTCCATGGGCACAGGCAGCATACATCTCTGTGGTTTTTAACAAGTCCAATGAGACACAGAGTACACACTGTTTTCCTCCCTTAATCAACTTCTCGAGGCAGGGTGTTCTGCATCTAGTGAACGGCCTCACCAAGGAAAGCCCAAGCTAGGCCTCTGGGCCCGTGCCTCTTCAAAAGTCTGCAGTGCTTCAGGAAAAACTGTGCTTTAGTTGCAATAGGAAGGCAAGTCGTCTTCTTCCTGGAGGCAGGGTGACTTCAGGTAGGAGGTCCTGGATGGAAGGAGAAGCCTAGTGTTTTTCTCTGTGCAGCTCAGACCAGGGAATGAGTGCGACTTCCACGGCATGTAGGAACTTGCTAGAACGGTGCTCGTGAACCTTGTATGAGTGCTGGCTTACTCAAGATGTCCCAATAAGAGTGCACTGTGTTGCCCTACACTCGGCATACACACTGTGAGTCGGAAAGCTACGGGCCTGGATATTGCTTAGAAGGGCCAGGGGAGCCTGAGGGTACTTGCTCTTCTTGCAGGGAATAGGGTTTCCAGGCGAGGCACCTAGGAGTCCTGAAAAGCGTACTGGCGTTAAAATGCTGCAGAGCGGCGACTACGGCCTCATGGAAACGGCTACACACCTCCGCTTCTGCATAGCATTTCAGGGCCTTACCTCGAGGCAAGTTCTCCCGTTGCTTGCACTGTGAGCGACACAGCATGTTAGGATGCTGTATTTCTCCTTGAATAGAGTGACTTCAGGAAAGAGGTCCTCGATAAATTCTAAGAAGAGTGTGTTCTCAGGGCAGCTCAGACGAGGGCAATCTCGAAAACTTGCAGGACATGTTGGACTGCCTAGAAATGTGGTTCTGATGCTGTTCGAGTGCTCTGGAAATATAGCTCTATTGAAGTAACGTACAGTGTGTTGCCAGAGACTCGGCAGACACAGAGGGCCTCCGAGGGTCGTATGGGAATCAATGCTGCTCAGCAGGCCCACAGGGGTGTGGAGGGCGTCAGTGATCTTGGAACAAAAATGATGCTCACCCGAAGGGCCTAGGAGTCCTGAAAAGGGTGCTTCCTTTAACATAAAGCGGAACCTCCACTAAGAGCTCATGGAAAGAGCTGCATGCCTCCCTTTCTGCAGGGCTACTCAGGGCCTTACCTCGAGGCAAGGACTCACGTTGAGATTCCCTTTAGCTCTAGAGCATGGCAAGGTGAGCCCCAACCGGGCCAATGAAGCTCCGTGTGTAGCCAGAGAAATCTCATTTTCTTCCCACACCCATGCCTACAGTGGCCAGAGAGCTGTTAACAGCAGAGAATTTCAGGGAGCTTCACGGCAGCAAGAATGGGGCTTTCCAAATGGAAAGCAAGGCTAGTACCATCATGCCCCCATTACCATGGGCACAGGCAGCATACATCTCTGTGGTTTCTAACAAGTCAAAAGAACCACAGGGTACACACTGGTTGCTTCCCTGAATCAACTTCTCGAGGCAGGGTGTTCTGCGTCTTGTGAACGGCCTCACCAAGGAAGGCCCTAGCTAGGCCCATGGGCCCGTGCCTCTTCAAAAGCCTGCAGTGCTACAGGAAAAACTCTGCTTTAGTTGCAATGAGAATGCAAGCAGTGTTTCTC
>NW_028121861.1:0-37364 GCF_965194805.1 Balaenoptera borealis | reverse complement strand
CAAGTTGGAACGTTGCTCATAAACATCGCTCACAAGCATTGTTTTGAGAATAGAAAACACACTGTTGGCCTTTAAGACTCTGCGTGGTCTAGAATCCTCTCTGCTTCTCTAGCCCCATCTTGTGCCACTTTTGCCCTCACTTTCTATGCTTCAGATACACTGAATTAACCTTAGTTCTCACTCATCTGACAGAAGTCAGTTCAGATACTATTTTTCACTGTGATTCCTAGCATTAAGGAATTTGATTATCAGGTTTTGTATGAGGACTATTTCATCAGGGGTACAGAAGTTCTGGCCATCTCTGGTTTTGGATATCCCTTATTTGTTGAGACCTTTGCGTTGTTTGGTTGCCTTTTGTCTGTTTTCCAGATGGGAAAACAGGAACAAGGGAAGTATAGGTTATTACTAGGTGGGGTTGAACAAGTGGAGCAGCAAACTGCAAAGCAGAAAGAAGAGGGACGTACTATAGAGGGATATGACTTCCATTCTCAAGGCGCCTGCATCCTGTGCAGGGAGACAGCCTAACATAAAATGTGCCTAACAACAAATATATTGACTTCTTACTAAAAATCTCCAGTTCATAGAACCGAGGGGTTTGTACCTTCTCCTTTAAAAGTGATAGTCCTGGGACTTCCCCGGTGGTCCCGTGGTGAAGACTCTGCGCTTCCAATGCAGCAGGCGTGGGTTCAATCCCTGGTTGGGGAGCTAAGATCCCACATGCTGCGCAGCCAAAGAAATTTTTTTCGAACGTTATACTCCTGTATTGTTGGCTTTAGTGGTTTAGATTTTGTTGTACTGTTAAGAAGATTTCAGTTTATTTACCGGGAACAAACAACACATAATGTAAAAATAGTTTCCCAGAAACGATTTCCATCATTCTCTTCCTCCCTTTCTCCCGCAGACTGGTGTTTCACCTTGACAAGTTCTCTGTCATTCCATAGGAAAGCTGTCTGGCTTGGAGGTTGCAATCCCAGGGAATTTTTCATCAGCGGGGAAGTCTCCATCACTACAGAGGAATCAAGGGAGAAGTCAGTCCCTGGTAAGTGAGATGCTCCCCCTAAACACCAACACAGCAGTCGTGTACCTTTCAAGGGGTTCAGGGGCAAGATGGGCAAGGCATTTCTACTAACTCTTCTTAAGGATCACGGACAGTGCCCTATGCTACGAGGTAAGCGGTGACTGCTGTAGTTCTTACTGGTGATCCTTTCCTGTCACTGATTCTCGGCTTTCTTTGTATTTCATAGGACTGTTGTCAGTCCAATACAAAATGAGTCTTATTTTTAAAAACCTGAAATGTTTTACAGAGCCTAGCATTCTCATATAGGGTCCTTTCCATTCTCCCCACTTTCCCGAGAGGCCAAGAACACTTCACACCATGAACTAGGAGAGGGGGTAGAGCCCTTTCTGATGAAATACATCAACAAAGACAGAGCCTTAGCCTGCTTGCTCTCTGGACAGGATCTCGGACCACAAGGTCTTCAATCCTGGTATAAATGAAGGAAGTGAGGACAGTTCAACTGGCACTCTCATAACAAGAGTTCGGAAACACCTTCCGAAGAGACTATAGCAGTAGATGAGGGAAGGGAGTGCTACAGTGTGGCAGTACAGGGGGAACGATCGGCTACAGCAGTGAAAAGTGTGGTACCGATTGGTGTGCTCTCGGGGTTCTTGTACATGTAGCATAGATGACCTCTACGGTGGCCCTCCCACCTTCCCACCTGCATTAGGTGTTCTTTTTTTTTGTAATTTATGTTTATGTATTTATTTACTGTTTGAACTTATTTATTCTACGTATTTATGTTTTTGGCTGCACTGGGTCTCTCATTGCTGTGCACGGGCTTTCTCTAGTTGGCGGCTAGCGGGGGCTACTCTCGGTTGCGGTGTGCGGGCATCTCATCGCGGTGGCTTCTCTTGTTGCGGAGCATGGGCTGTAGGCACGTGGGCTTCGGTAGTTGAGGCTCACGGGCTCTAGAATGCAGGCTCCGTCGTCGTGGCACATGCGCTTAGTTGCTGCACGGCATGTGGGATCTTCGCAGACCAGGGCTCGAACCCGTGTCCCCTGCATTGGCAGGCGCCACCAGGGAAGCCCTAGGTGTTCTCATATAGAGTCTAAAAACAGAGAGCACTGAGAGAAGGTAGTGGTTATTAAAGGCTCAGGATCTAAATTCTACCTGTCTCTACACCCCTTCCCAGCTGTCGATTTGACCCCATTTTTGAATGCTGACCTCATTGTTCAACTTTTCTCTGCCGTCTGTATACTCACCTTGAAAACTTGTTTCTGTGATGCGTTGAGCAGACACAGGGTGGCAGACTGCAGAGGTGGAAGCTGGTGGTCGGATATTTGTGGGCTGAATCTCCTTCAGTCCCATTCCCATTTCTGGTTGCCCAGAGGCCCTACTTCCTGTGTGTGACGCCGAGCCGTAGGATTGCGGGCAGGAGCCAAGTTCTCCATACAGTAAAGACCCCAGTGTGCCTTGGTTACAGTAATATACCTGGCTTCCTTCCTGGCAGGGAAGTGACAGGCGGCTATGCCCCTGCTTTGTTCGTGGGCCTCCTGATCCAGCAGTTCCCTTGGCTCTGCCCCTGTCGTCAGCTGCCCCTAGGATAACTCTGAGCCCTAGCCACTTCTCTGGTAGATTTCCCTATTCCCCCACTACAGTCACACCTGAATAAGGCAACTCAGACCTTTCAGAGATGTGTCCTGAACCTCTTGTTTTCTGAAATACCTATCTGGTGGTTGTGAGACTTAAGGCCAGCGTCCCCGAGAGACTTTTTCTATTTCTCCTAGTAAACCTAGACTCATCTTCTGTCACCTTCAACTCTACTCCAATTGTGTTCTTTCAACCCAGACCTCTGACCCTGCTTTTTACTTCTGCCATTTCATCCTCGCTCCTGCTTCCTTTCCTAAATCCATACGTCTCTTTTGGCCTTCCTAGCCCTGGGCCAAGTTCCTTCCTCTTTGCTCAGTTTTTACCCCTTTCCTTCATTCTCCCATCCAACTTTCAGTCCTTCCTTTCTCACGCCCCAGTTAGCAGCATCTGAAAATTCGAAAGGTTTGTTACTCGTCTATTAATTGTATTCCATTTACTTATTCAGTTCTATACCTGTCTTACCTGTGTATGGAAGAACAGCTGGTAGCCAAGGTGGCACCAAGAATCCTAGCAGCTCTCACTTGACGTATCCGTAGTAGTCGGCAATTTCCATTTCGTTTTCCCTCTCGGTGAAAAATTGCAGCTTGCCCGAAGAGGTGTATCTGGCAGCATTCTCCCGTTGTTGTTGAGCCCGCCTCTTCATGGCCTCTCGCTCTGGCCTCTGCTCTTGTTCGATGGGCTTTGACATGACTGGCTCAGGCACGTTGGGTTCCCTCCATGGAACTCGTTGCTTGCTGAAGTCTTGGAGTAGAAAGTGGGTTTGGAGCTTGGGTGGGGACTGGCGCTTATTCACAGCAGGGGGAACAGGCTCCCGCTGGAGAGGAGCGCCAGATGAAGTTTTGGAGGGTGCAGGCCTAGGAGCAGCAGACTGAGGGACACGAGGCTGGGTATGGTTGGGCCAAGCCGGTTGGGTTGGGTTGGTCACAGTTGGCTGAGCTGGTTTGGCGGGGCCTGGCAAAGAGGCAGGAGCTGGCTGGGATGAATTGGCTGCAGCAGGTTGAGCTGAGTCAGTAGAACCAGGCTGGGCACGGTAAGCCCCAGCAGGCCGATGTGAGGCCAGAGACTGTGGCCTCCGAGGAGCGGGTCGAGCTTGAGGCTTGTCCCAGGCAGAAAAAGGCAGAGGTATCAACTTGACCTTCCCAGGAGGAGGCCGCTCATACTGGGCTGGAGATGGACACTCTGTTTCAGCACTGCTGTCTGGTTTCTGGGCTTGGACTTGCGTTTTCTCAGGACCCTTCCCCTCACGTGGGGTATGCCGCCATGGCTGGATAGCTGGGGGTGGCTGGGGGTCTTTGGGGTTGCTTGACTTTCCCAAGAGCCGACAGGAAGAGAGCCCAGTTTTCGTCTCATTCTTCTTCCCCAGCGCATGAAGAACCTTCACAGACTCCAGCATGCGCACGCCAAGGGAGGTTCGAGGCTTTTGAAAGCTCTGTTGGAGAAGCTCAGTTTGGTGTTCCTTTCGCTTCGTGTGGGGGATTGCTGGCTTCTCTTCTGCCTTGACTTTGTTCCCTGACTGCTTGTTCTCCTCAGCCTTGTTTCTCCCTCTGGTCCTTTTGGTCTTTTCCTGCCCGTGGCTCTTAGTTTTGCTGATCTTTCTGGATGCAGCTTTCTGAGGTTTGCCTTGAGAGTGCTTGGCCGTGTTCACAGGAGCCCTGTCACTGACTGCAGCGTGGCATATAACCACTTCTCCCCCTAACAGGCACTCTGGATTCTTTGGCTGGATTTTGGCCTTGGGAGCGCCACTGATAGGCTCAGAGGCTTTCTGTTTGTTCTTCCTGGGTTGATCAGAGGGAACCTTTATGACACTTGGCTTTTCCTGCACCTGATTCACCTTAATGGCTCTGGTGTCTTTAGCTTTGATCACGTTGGGACCTTGGGATTGATCAAGATCTTTCAAAGGATTAAAGAGCTGGGGAAGGTGAATATCCTCCGCCAGTGTAGTAATGTCTGCAAGACCACTGCTAGGTTCAATCCCATTTTCAAGTGTCCCTAGGTCCTGACGACTCCGGCTGTTCTCTCCCAGATCAGCATTTTCAGAACCAGGCTGCTCCTCTTGGCTGAGGGGATCGGTGCAGGCCAGCGGCTGGTGAATATCAGGGATTCCTAAAGGGAGTAGTGGAGGATCTTGGTTCTCTGTTGGGATCTGGTAGGCATCCAGAGGCTTTGAAAGCTTGGTTTTGATATCATCCACGTGCTTACTCTCTATTTGTCCCTGGCTTGGAGCTGGAGGCAGGGCCAGGAGACGCCTGGCACTCTGGACTGGAGCTGTCACTGAAATGTCCCCAAGTTCAGATGGTGGGTTACTCTCAAGTATGTGGCTGTTTCTGCTACTGCAGGACTTGGGGAGTTCTTGACTTTGTGTCACACAAAACGTCTGGCTTGGAGGTTGCAATCCCAGGGAATTTTTCATCACCAGCGGGGAGGTCTCCATCCCTACAAAGGGATCAAGGGAGAAGTCAGTCCCTGGTAAGTGAGATGCTCCCCCTAAACACCAACACAGCAGTCGTGTACCTTTCAAGGGGTTCAGGGGCAAGATGGGCAAGGCATTTCTACTAACTCTTCTTAAGGATCACGGACAGTGCCCTATGCTACGAGGTAAGCGGTGACTGTTGTAATTCTTACTGGTGAGCCTTTCCTGTCGCTGATTCTCGGCTCGCTTTGTATTTCATAGGACTGTTTATAAGTCCAATACAAAATGAGTCTTATTTTTAAAAACCTGAAATGTTTTACAAAGCCTAGCATTCTCATATAGGGTCCTTTCCATTCTCCCCACTTTCCCGAGAGGCCAAGAACACGTCACACCATGAACTAGGAGAGGGGGTAGAGCCCTTGCTGATGAAATACATCAACAAAGACAGAGTCTTAGCCTGCTTGCTCTCTGGACAGGATCTCGGACCACAAGGTCTTCAATCCTGGTATAAATGAAGGAAGTGAGGACAGTTCAACTGGCACTCTCATAACAAGAGTTCTGAAACACCTTCCGAAGAGACTATAGCAGTAGATGAGGGAAGGGAGTGCTACAGTGTGGCAGTACAGGGGGAACGATCGGCTACAGCAGTGAAAAGTGTGGTACCGATTGGTGTGCTCTCGGGGTTCTTGTACATGTAGCATAGATGACCTCTACAGTGGCCCTCCCACCGTCCCACCTGCATTAGGTGTTCTTTTTTTTTTGTAATTTATGTTTATGTATTTATTTACTGTTTGAACTTATTTATTCTACGTATTTATGTTTTTGGCTGCACTGGGTCTCTCATTGCTGTGCACGGGCTTTCTCTAGTTGGCGGCTAGCGGGGGCTACTCTTGGTTGCGGTGTGCGGGCTTCTCATCGCGGTGGCTTCTCTTGTTGCGGAGCATGGGCTGTAGGCACGTGGGCTTCGGTAGTTGAGGCTCACGGGCTCTAGAATGCAGGCTCCGTCGTTGTGGCACATGCGCTTAGTTGCTGCACGGCATGTGGGATCTTCGCAGACCAGGGCTCGAACCCGTGTCCCCCGCATTGCATTGGCAGGCGGATTCTTAACCACGGCGCCACCAGGGAAGCCCTAGGTGTTCTCATAGAGAGTCTAAAAACAGAGGGCACTGAGCGAAGGTAGTGGTTATTAAAGGCTCAGGATCTGAATTCTACCTGCCTCTACACCCCTTCCCAGCTGTCGATTTGACCCCATTTTTGAATGCCGACCTCATTCTTCAACTTTCTCTGGCGTTTGTTATACTCACCTTGAAAACTTGTTTCTGTGATGCGTTGAGCAGACACAGGGTGGCAGACTGCAGAGGTGGAAGCTGGTGGTCGGATATTTGTGGGCTGAATCTCCTTCGGTCCCATTCCCATTTCTGGTTGCCCAGAGGCCCGACTTCCTGTGTATGACGCCGAGCCGTAGGATTGCGGGCAGGAGCCAAGTTCTCCATACAGTAAAGACCCCAGTGTGCCTTGGTTATAGTAATATACCTGGCTCCCTTCCTGGCAGGGAAGTGGCAGGCGGCTCTGCCCCTGATTTGGAATCTGAGATGGTGTTCCCTGAGCAAGGCTGGCAGAAAGCGATGGATGTAGAGGGACCATGTTCTTGGCGTCTGAAGTTTTATCATACTGGGCTGCCAGAAACATGGAGGAGGCAGCTGTGTGGCGGTCAGTGAGTGCCAGAGTAAAGTCTCCGAGTGAAGAAGAATTCTTTTCAGTGCTTGCTGTGATGTCCCACTCAAGAACACCTGGATAGGAAGCAGCTGAAGTGGAGATCTGGCTGTGGTCAGTAACTCCAGATAACATAGTCGTGCTAGAATGTTGGTAAAGGTAGGCACTACCCATGAGTGTCTGGAAAGGGGTACCAGTAGCCGATGCCGAACTGACGGCAGGGGCAGAGACTCTGGAGAAGTTGCAGACACTTCGTGTTAGGGAAGTTGCATTGCTCACCACAGGAGGAGAATGCTGCAGAGAATTTAGAGTTCCAAGTAGAGATGGATGTTGGAAATTTTCTGTAAGAACAAGAGGGTCATGAAAAACTCAGGGAGGTTGAGAAATTCTCACTACGTTTGAGGAACGGCATCATCTGAAGGTTCTTGCTATCAGGACACCTCTACTATCACTACTTCCTGAGAAACCCAAAATCAGACAGTTGATGATGGCTGTAAGGACTGAGCAGTTTTCCACTCTTCTCTATTAACTGCCTGTGCTCCCATCTTGGGCACAGACGGGCAGAAGAGCCAAGTGGTGTGGTTCAGAGATTGTTCTCTAGGCTGGAAGCAACCTTCTCCCTGCCCTGTCTTTCCCTTCAGCCTGCACTCGTATTGACTTCTATGCTATTTCCTAGACTGGAAGCATTTTAGAACTAGGAGGCCCTTAGAGAACTTCGATGTTCTCAGTCTCATTTCGTGAGTAAGGAAACTGAGGCTCAGAGAGGTCGGGTTGACTTGTTCAAGTTCTCTCATTATGTTAGTATCATTACCAGGTTTCAGAACCTAAGTATCCTGACTTCCTTGCCAGGACTCCACTCTGAGCATGATACTGCCAGAAAGCAGGAGAAATAGAACTTATAATATAGGCATTTTTTTTGTCCATTAGAAAACAGTACGGCTATTACCATTGTCGTCTTCGGTGTCTCCCTTTGCTTGTGCAGTTCCCACGCTATTACCTAGAGGTGACGTACAGCTCAGTCCAACTGGTGAATTGAAAGAGTCATTTTTGCCCTCTTCAAGCCCGGTTTCTCATCCTACCTCAAAATGATTACCCGAAAGTGGATTTCTTAAGTGCTTTTGGAAAGGGAAAAGTTATCTGATTACTTCAGATTCCTCACCTATAAAGTGGTTATAACACCACCACCAATAATAATAGCAGTAATAATTAATAGATGAATAAGCTGATCTGTTGCGTATGATTTATATGGAGGAAGATACAATAAGTTCTAGAAAGACAAAGAAAAATCATGACAAGCATATTACGTTAACGAAAAAGAAATCCATAGATATTAATGAAAACTGGGGTATGTGGCAAGTATCGAAGCCTAATGAATTTACTAACAAATGGCATTCTGTACCATCCATGCAATATTATGAAAGTGAATTTTGCCCACTCTATTTTAGTGAATACTATTAACCAGAAGACACGATGGAGGTGATAGAGGTGAATGAATTCCTAGCCAATGCATACAGACAGAGAAGGTATGTCAGTAAAAAATGCATAACAAGCAACAGAATGCAATAAATGTGCATGTATAGGTAGCCACAACACATATAGACAAGTATTTCAATGAAAACCGGTACGAAGCAGACAGCAAAATAATAAGTGTAAAAGAGTTTCATTATTGTGCTCCTTCATATTTTTACCCAGCAAGTAAGAGGTATTAAGCCTAGGAGAAATATATATTTCAATGAATATAGCTTATATAATAAGCAGAAAGGAAGCTTAAAATGTATCAGGAAGGTTTTTGGATTTATCCTAGAACTTAGATTAGAATCATCTTCAGCATCCAAGAAGATGGCATCCCAAAACCTCAAAAAACCATCATGCCTAGAATCCAATTAAAAAAGATTTTCAAATGTAAGAAAATCCACAGGACTCCACAATATGGTTTTCGATAAACGTGGATGTTTGTTTGTTTTGTTTCTTTGGCCGCGCCGCGTGGCCCTGGCCGTGAAAGCACCGAGTCCTAAGCACTGGACCGCCAGGGAATTCCCTAAGTGGGGGGGGGGAATTAGAGATGTGGGGCTTGACTTTTTCTTCTTCTTCTTCTTCTTCTTCGGTAGCTAAGCTCTACAAGCGAACGATGGCTGTTGATCAATGTGCTCTCTGTGTTAGGAAGGAAATAACTGTAAAAATGAAAAGCAGCCTTGCCTTAGAACCTACATATCACACCAAGGAAAATAGTCCTTCTGATTCAATTTAGAAGATATCACTTAAAATGTTGAATTGGTGAAATGTCTACCTAGTTTAAAAATTAGAAAGAATAAAACACTGAAAAGCAGCCCCCTAGATAACCACTGTGGTTGCTTGTTTATAGGAGGCATCATTTCTAAAACGTATTTCTAAAATGTTTATATTCAAAACTGTCAAGTGGCCAACTGTATTCAGAGAGGCAATAAAAGAAAGAAAACGGAGTATGACTTTTCTGATAAGCTGCCTTTCCCGGTGATCCCCTGTTCTGGCCTTACTTTCCTTCTTAAGTCTGTTAATGTAAGGGTTTGCTACCATCAACTTGGTTTTGCCCTGCTCTGAGCAGGTTTCCCTCTGTGCTGTTTCTGCTTTAATTGAAAATCTTTGGTTCCCATCAGCATTCCATTGCAAACTCCGTTTTTCTTGAGAGCTCCTCTATGCTTTCCCTCTTCATTCTTACATTTTCTCCCATCTCTTGGTGCCTGTTGGCCTGTGCTAATGAAAACCGTCCTAAACTTCCTTACGCTCGACTCTGTGCCTCCCTGTAGAGCCCAGTACTCTCCATCCTCTCTCCCTATTCTCTCTTTTCAACTAGTCGAAATCCTAGTGGAGGGAGACCATTAGAGATGAAACATCTTGGTATATATTGCTAGTTTTCTATGTCCCCTGGCTTTTCTGTGTTTCTGTTGAAACACTCTTGAGAAGTGTCTGATTTCGTTTTCTACATGGGTACCCTTTAAGGCTCAATACTGGAAAAGAAGGGGATCAGAGTGATCAACCCAATGTGGTATCCTAACGTAACAGTTAAGGAAAGCAACAGGCTTTGTGAGACAGCCAGTGATTTGTCCAAAGTCACACAGATAGTAAACGTCAAAGTCAAAAGTGAAATTAGGTCTCCAGACTTGTAGTTCAATACTTTCCCTCATTATTCCATGCTATTTTGAATCTCCTACTCAATTTAGGGGCAAAAGAAATCGAACGCAAAACTTTCCAAAGTTTCTTTTCTTACCTGACATGGTCAGAGAAGAGGAAGCATCCACTGCAGGTACAAGGGATGAGGAGACAACACTAGAGGATGTCTGAGTGGCTGCAGCTGAACGGCGCACGTGTCCAGTACAGAGGTCACTGGTTACTGGTCCAAACAGCTCCACGGAAACCCCAAGGCTCTACCAAGTGGTAGTAGGTTTGGGAGGAGAGTGATGTCACAAAGCAGGCAGTTGAAAGGTATGAGAGAGCCAATAGGGAGGTCCGATCCCCAACAGGAAGGCGGGCTTGGGTGAAGAGAGTGTAGGAGAGCTAAAACAACACCTGAGTTTCTGAGCTTTGGGGAGGAGGAAATCCTAGAAGACAGATTTACCTCCCCCAGGCTCTTCCATTAGGGAAATCATTGCCACATTTCTTACAGACGTTCATTAATACACTGAACTAAGAGTTACTTATATTCTACAGAGTATTCTATTTTATGTATCATATACTTAGAGCTATATAGATCTTCTTTAATTAATAATCCTTAGGAAGGAAAGAGCCATCTAGTTTGAACTATTACAGTTGTTCTGAAATCAGATGTGTCTAATGAGTGAACTGATAGCAGCTTTTAAGGAGCCAAAGTAGGGATTAAGAAGCTCTCTTTGTAACTTGGTTCAAGAGTAGGGTGAAGTTTCTTGAGTGTACCTTGTGGAGAATGTTGTGGTCCAAGGCTCTTCTCTTTCAGTTTCTTCTCCTTGACTCCTACCTTCCTTGGGCTGGGCTAGGCTGGGGGCCAGGTTGGACTTGCGACTTAACATTTCTCTTCCGCTTTCTCTTTTTTTTTTTTCTTCCATTATGGGCATTGCTTCGAGGACAAGCCTTGATCTTGCATTGGACGTTACTTCCTGTCAACTTCCAGCAGCAGGAGTCTTCTTTTCAGTGCTTGATGCTTCACGAAATAGACTCTGCCCGTTGGCAGCAAATACCAGAGAGCTAGGAGACAGAGCTGGTTGCAGACCTTTCCTCTTCCAGCCTTTGGTTGCAATTGTTTGGCCCATAATTTGCTAGCTCTAGTTCCTTGGGCCACACAGGTATCCTGCCATCTCCAGCTCTTGTTATATGTGAGAGACATTCTGAACACTGTCCCTTTTTCTTTGCACAGAAGTATATACAGTGTGGCAGTTACTGTAATCTCCTCCGCCTTGCAAACAGCCACTCTAGAATCTTGGACCTCTAGGACTCTCTGTCTTGCATGCTTGGGGGCAAGGCCAAGCAAAATGAAGAGGAGAATAATTAGAGAAAGAGGAGGACGTTGGTGGAGAATTGGGAGCAGGTAAGGTGAAAGGGCACAGGAGAAAAGAGATGCATGTAGACTTTTTGGTTTCTGTGGGAAACAGGTTGACACACTTGGGCCTCATTTGGTATTAACAGAACAGAGAGTTAAAGATCTAAGTAGCTAGATAGTGTGCAGCAACTGCCATGAAGTCTGTACACTGAAGAGAACAGTCTCACATCTAGTTTTCATTTTGTTTTATGTCATAGTACCTTATTTATAGCATTCACTGGTGTGTTTGTAGAATACAGATGTTTTCAAATGCTCTGGTTTTGTCTACATGGTTATCTCCTTGTCCTGTTTGTAAGGAATCCAACATTGTAAGACATATTGCATGTTTTTCTCTTGACGATTGTTGACCTTGAAGCGTCATGAACTAACTTGAGCTGTTGGATTCTGTGGAGAAACGTTCAAAAGGGTCTGTGAAAAAGGCACTGTGGTGAGTCGCATTATGCACCCGAGCGTAAGGAGCAAGATATCTGCCACCAGCCCAGCTTGGCCTGGATTGCCTCTGTTTTAGTTCCCCTGGTTAGTGCTTTTCTCCCTAACCACTCTTGTGACTGTGATAATGTGAGTAAGGGCGGAGTTGCTAATGATCTATGTGTGAGGTAAGCTGGTTTGAGGGAGGAAATCTATGGACCTAGTCATTTTCCTTGGTGGTAAGCTTTCAGGGGTGCAGAGATGGATCTTCCTGGGGCCTTTTCTGGTCCCAGGAAGATATCGCATAGATGGGACCTCCCAAGACACACATTGAATCTTTAGGCCTGTTTTTCCTATTATGAGGTACGAACGAGTTTCTTCACTGATGGGGATGATGCTTATCTGAGAAGAAATTGTGAAAGGTGGTGTAGTGTAGAGGTGTGGCTTAAGCTTTTAAGTTTTCCTCCAGGTTTTTCCCCTAAGCTTCCTACTTCGGACGGCCTACTTACATGATACTAGTAGGTGATGTCCGGCTAACAGCTTCCTAAATATACCTGCAAGCCAGATCAGTGTCTCTTTTCTCTGTATTCCCATGGAAATCAAGAGTCCCGCCGAATTTTCCATCGAAACAGTTGATTTGTGTTGTCTCTAGGAATTCTAAAGGGCGTACCGTTGCTTCCTAACCGGTGTCATTTGGGAGATCCGCCTCTGTACGTTCAAATGATTAATTTTGAGACTTTGCTCATGTGTGCAGTAAACCCTTGAATTCCCTAAGACCTTCCTTTCCTCCATCTCCTACCCCATTAAGCCCGCTTCAGTTCATCTCCTGAATTTCTTTGGAATCTGTCAGCCAGCTCTTCCTCAACTTCCTAATACTGAACTTGCCTGTCTGTTGCGATTAGGTCCTAACTGGTGTCCATATATCTTGTTTCCTTCCAATCCACTCTTCACACAAGAAACCTTCAAAGCAAGTTGGAACGTTGCTCATAAACATCGCTCACAAGCATTGTTTTGAGAATAGAAAACACACTGTTGGCCTTTAAGACTCTGCGTGGTCTAGAATCCTCTCTGCTTCTCTAGCCCCATCTTGTGCCACTTTTGCCCTCACTTTCTATGCTTCAGATACACTGAATTAACCTTAGTTCTCACTCATCTGACAGAAGTCAGTTCAGATACTATTTTTCACTGTGATTCCTAGCATTAAGGAATTTGATTATCAGGTTTTGTATGAGGACTATTTCATCAGGGGTACAGAAGTTCTGGCCATCTCTGGTTTTGGATATCCCTTATTTGTTGAGACCTTTGCGTTGTTTGGTTGCCTTTTGTCTGTTTTCCAGATGGGAAAACAGGAACAAGGGAAGTATAGGTTATTACTAGGTGGGGTTGAACAAGTGGAGCAGCAAACTGCAAAGCAGAAAGAAGAGGGACGTACTATAGAGGGATATGACTTCCATTCTCAAGGCGCCTGCATCCTGTGCAGGGAGACAGCCTAACATAAAATGTGCCTAACAACAAATATATTGACTTCTTACTAAAAATCTCCAGTTCATAGAACCGAGGGGTTTGTACCTTCTCCTTTAAAAGTGATAGTCCTGGGACTTCCCCGGTGGTCCCGTGGTGAAGACTCTGCGCTTCCAATGCAGCAGGCGTGGGTTCAATCCCTGGTTGGGGAGCTAAGATCCCACATGCTGCGCAGCCAAAGAAATTTTTTTCGAACGTTATACTCCTGTATTGTTGGCTTTAGTGGTTTAGATTTTGTTGTACTGTTAAGAAGATTTCAGTTTATTTACCGGGAACAAACAACACATAATGTAAAAATAGTTTCCCAGAAACGATTTCCATCATTCTCTTCCTCCCTTTCTCCCGCAGACTGGTGTTTCACCTTGACAAGTTCTCTGTCATTCCATAGGAAAGCTGTCTGGCTTGGAGGTTGCAATCCCAGGGAATTTTTCATCAGCGGGGAAGTCTCCATCACTACAGAGGAATCAAGGGAGAAGTCAGTCCCTGGTAAGTGAGATGCTCCCCCTAAACACCAACACAGCAGTCGTGTACCTTTCAAGGGGTTCAGGGGCAAGATGGGCAAGGCATTTCTACTAACTCTTCTTAAGGATCACGGACAGTGCCCTATGCTACGAGGTAAGCGGTGACTGCTGTAGTTCTTACTGGTGATCCTTTCCTGTCACTGATTCTCGGCTTTCTTTGTATTTCATAGGACTGTTGTCAGTCCAATACAAAATGAGTCTTATTTTTAAAAACCTGAAATGTTTTACAGAGCCTAGCATTCTCATATAGGGTCCTTTCCATTCTCCCCACTTTCCCGAGAGGCCAAGAACACTTCACACCATGAACTAGGAGAGGGGGTAGAGCCCTTTCTGATGAAATACATCAACAAAGACAGAGCCTTAGCCTGCTTGCTCTCTGGACAGGATCTCGGACCACAAGGTCTTCAATCCTGGTATAAATGAAGGAAGTGAGGACAGTTCAACTGGCACTCTCATAACAAGAGTTCGGAAACACCTTCCGAAGAGACTATAGCAGTAGATGAGGGAAGGGAGTGCTACAGTGTGGCAGTACAGGGGGAACGATCGGCTACAGCAGTGAAAAGTGTGGTACCGATTGGTGTGCTCTCGGGGTTCTTGTACATGTAGCATAGATGACCTCTACGGTGGCCCTCCCACCTTCCCACCTGCATTAGGTGTTCTTTTTTTTTGTAATTTATGTTTATGTATTTATTTACTGTTTGAACTTATTTATTCTACGTATTTATGTTTTTGGCTGCACTGGGTCTCTCATTGCTGTGCACGGGCTTTCTCTAGTTGGCGGCTAGCGGGGGCTACTCTCGGTTGCGGTGTGCGGGCATCTCATCGCGGTGGCTTCTCTTGTTGCGGAGCATGGGCTGTAGGCACGTGGGCTTCGGTAGTTGAGGCTCACGGGCTCTAGAATGCAGGCTCCGTCGTCGTGGCACATGCGCTTAGTTGCTGCACGGCATGTGGGATCTTCGCAGACCAGGGCTCGAACCCGTGTCCCCTGCATTGGCAGGCGCCACCAGGGAAGCCCTAGGTGTTCTCATATAGAGTCTAAAAACAGAGAGCACTGAGAGAAGGTAGTGGTTATTAAAGGCTCAGGATCTAAATTCTACCTGTCTCTACACCCCTTCCCAGCTGTCGATTTGACCCCATTTTTGAATGCCGACCTCATTGTTCAACTTTTCTCTGCCGTCTGTATACTCACCTTGAAAACTTGTTTCTGTGATGCGTTGAGCAGACACAGGGTGGCAGACTGCAGAGGTGGAAGCTGGTGGTCGGATATTTGTGGGCTGAATCTCCTTCAGTCCCATTCCCATTTCTGGTTGCCCAGAGGCCCTACTTCCTGTGTGTGACGCCGAGCCGTAGGATTGCGGGCAGGAGCCAAGTTCTCCATACAGTAAAGACCCCAGTGTGCCTTGGTTACAGTAATATACCTGGCTTCCTTCCTGGCAGGGAAGTGACAGGCGGCTATGCCCCTGCTTTGTTCGTGGGCCTCCTGATCCAGCAGTTCCCTTGGCTCTGCCCCTGTCGTCAGCTGCCCCTAGGATAACTCTGAGCCCTAGCCACTTCTCTGGTAGATTTCCCTATTCCCCCACTACAGTCACACCTGAATAAGGCAACTCAGACCTTTCAGAGATGTGTCCTGAACCTCTTGTTTTCTGAAATACCTATCTGGTGGTTGTGAGACTTAAGGCCAGCGTCCCCGAGAGACTTTTTCTATTTCTCCTAGTAAACCTAGACTCATCTTCGGTCACCTTCAACTCTACTCCAATTGTGTTCTTTCAACCCAGACCTCTGACCCTGCTTTTTACTTCTGCCATTTCATCCTCGCTCCTGCTTCCTTTCCTAAATCCATACGTCTCTTTTGGCCTTCCTAGCCCTGGGCCAAGTTCCTTCCTCTTTGCTCAGTTTTTACCCCTTTCCTTCATTCTCCCATCCAACTTTCAGTCCTTCCTTTCTCACGCCCCAGTTAGCAGCATCTGAAAATTCGAAAGGTTTGTTACTCGTCTATTAATTGTATTCCATTTACTTATTCAGTTCTATACCTGTCTTACCTGTGTATGGAAGAACAGCTGGTAGCCAAGGTGGCACCAAGAATCCTAGCAGCTCTCACTTGACGTATCCGTAGTAGTCGGCAATTTCCATTTCGTTTTCCCTCTCGGTGAAAAATTGCAGCTTGCCCGAAGAGGTGTATCTGGCAGCATTCTCCCGTTGTTGTTGAGCCCGCCTCTTCATGGCCTCTCGCTCTGGCCTCTGCTCTTGTTCGATGGGCTTTGACATGACTGGCTCAGGCACGTTGGGTTCCCTCCATGGAACTCGTTGCTTGCTGAAGTCTTGGAGTAGAAAGTGGGTTTGGAGCTTGGGTGGGGACTGGCGCTTATTCACAGCAGGGGGAACAGGCTCCCGCTGGAGAGGAGCGCCAGATGAAGTTTTGGAGGGTGCAGGCCTAGGAGCAGCAGACTGAGGGACACGAGGCTGGGTATGGTTGGGCCAAGCCGGTTGGGTTGGGTTGGTCACAGTTGGCTGAGCTGGTTTGGCGGGGCCTGGCAAAGAGGCAGGAGCTGGCTGGGATGAATTGGCTGCAGCAGGTTGAGCTGAGTCAGTAGAACCAGGCTGGGCACGGTAAGCCCCAGCAGGCCGATGTGAGGCCAGAGACTGTGGCCTCCGAGGAGCGGGTCGAGCTTGAGGCTTGTCCCAGGCAGAAAAAGGCAGAGGTATCAACTTGACCTTCCCAGGAGGAGGCCGCTCATACTGGGCTGGAGACGGACACTCTGTTTCAGCACTGCTGTCTGGTTTCTGGGCTTGGACTTGCGTTTTCTCAGGACCCTTCCCCTCACGTGGGGTATGCCGCCATGGCTGGATAGCTGGGGGTGGCTGGGGGTCTTTGGGGTTGCTTGACTTTCCCAAGAGCCGACAGGAAGAGAGCCCAGTTTTCGTCTCATTCTTCTTCCCCAGCGCATGAAGAACCTTCACAGACTCCAGCATGCGCACGCCAAGGGAGGTTCGAGGCTTTTGAAAGCTCTGTTGGAGAAGCTCAGTTTGGTGTTCCTTTCGCTTCGTGTGGGGGATTGCTGGCTTCTCTTCTGCCTTGACTTTGTTCCCTGACTGCTTGTTCTCCTCAGCCTTGTTTCTCCCTCTGGTCCTTTTGGTCTTTTCCTGCCCGTGGCTCTTAGTTTTGCTGATCTTTCTGGATGCAGCTTTCTGAGGTTTGCCTTGAGAGTGCTTGGCCGTGTTCACAGGAGCCCTGTCACTGACTGCAGCGTGGCATATAACCACTTCTCCCCCTAACAGGCACTCTGGATTCTTTGGCTGGATTTTGGCCTTGGGAGCGCCACTGATAGGCTCAGAGGCTTTCTGTTTGTTCTTCCTGGGTTGATCAGAGGGAACCTTTATGACACTTGGCTTTTCCTGCACCTGATTCACCTTAATGGCTCTGGTGTCTTTAGCTTTGATCACGTTGGGACCTTGGGATTGATCAAGATCTTTCAAAGGATTAAAGAGCTGGGGAAGGTGAATATCCTCCGCCAGTGTAGTAATGTCTGCAAGACCACTGCTAGGTTCAATCCCATTTTCAAGTGTCCCTAGGTCCTGACGACTCCGGCTGTTCTCTCCCAGATCAGCATTTTCAGAACCAGGCTGCTCCTCTTGGCTGAGGGGATCGGTGCAGGCCAGCGGCTGGTGAATATCAGGGATTCCTAAAGGGAGTAGTGGAGGATCTTGGTTCTCTGTTGGGATCTGGTAGGCATCCAGAGGCTTTGAAAGCTTGGTTTTGATATCATCCACGTGCTTACTCTCTATTTGTCCCTGGCTTGGAGCTGGAGGCAGGGCCAGGAGACGCCTGGCACTCTGGACTGGAGCTGTCACTGAAATGTCCCCAAGTTCAGATGGTGGGTTACTCTCAAGTATGTGGCTGTTTCTGCTACTGCAGGACTTGGGGAGTTCTTGACTTTGTGTCACACAAAACGTCTGGCTTGGAGGTTGCAATCCCAGGGAATTTTTCATCACCAGCGGGGAGGTCTCCATCCCTACAAAGGGATCAAGGGAGAAGTCAGTCCCTGGTAAGTGAGATGCTCCCCCTAAACACCAACACAGCAGTCGTGTACCTTTCAAGGGGTTCAGGGGCAAGATGGGCAAGGCATTTCTACTAACTCTTCTTAAGGATCACGGACAGTGCCCTATGCTACGAGGTAAGCGGTGACTGTTGTAATTCTTACTGGTGAGCCTTTCCTGTCGCTGATTCTCGGCTCGCTTTGTATTTCATAGGACTGTTTATAAGTCCAATACAAAATGAGTCTTATTTTTAAAAACCTGAAATGTTTTACAAAGCCTAGCATTCTCATATAGGGTCCTTTCCATTCTCCCCACTTTCCCGAGAGGCCAAGAACACGTCACACCATGAACTAGGAGAGGGGGTAGAGCCCTTGCTGATGAAATACATCAACAAAGACAGAGTCTTAGCCTGCTTGCTCTCTGGACAGGATCTCGGACCACAAGGTCTTCAATCCTGGTATAAATGAAGGAAGTGAGGACAGTTCAACTGGCACTCTCATAACAAGAGTTCTGAAACACCTTCCGAAGAGACTATAGCAGTAGATGAGGGAAGGGAGTGCTACAGTGTGGCAGTACAGGGGGAACGATCGGCTACAGCAGTGAAAAGTGTGGTACCGATTGGTGTGCTCTCGGGGTTCTTGTACATGTAGCATAGATGACCTCTACAGTGGCCCTCCCACCGTCCCACCTGCATTAGGTGTTCTTTTTTTTTTGTAATTTATGTTTATGTATTTATTTACTGTTTGAACTTATTTATTCTACGTATTTATGTTTTTGGCTGCACTGGGTCTCTCATTGCTGTGCACGGGCTTTCTCTAGTTGGCGGCTAGCGGGGGCTACTCTTGGTTGCGGTGTGCGGGCTTCTCATCGCGGTGGCTTCTCTTGTTGCGGAGCATGGGCTGTAGGCACGTGGGCTTCGGTAGTTGAGGCTCACGGGCTCTAGAATGCAGGCTCCGTCGCTGTGGCACATGCGCTTAGTTGCTGCACGGCATGTGGGATCTTCGCAGACCAGGGCTCGAACCCGTGTCCCCCGCATTGCATTGGCAGGCGGATTCTTAACCACGGCGCCACCAGGGAAGCCCTAGGTGTTCTCATAGAGAGTCTAAAAACAGAGGGCACTGAGCGAAGGTAGTGGTTATTAAAGGCTCAGGATCTGAATTCTACCTGCCTCTACACCCCTTCCCAGCTGTCGATTTGACCCCATTTTTGAATGCCGACCTCATTCTTCAACTTTCTCTGGCGTTTGTTATACTCACCTTGAAAACTTGTTTCTGTGATGCGTTGAGCAGACACAGGGTGGCAGACTGCAGAGGTGGAAGCTGGTGGTCGGATATTTGTGGGCTGAATCTCCTTCGGTCCCATTCCCATTTCTGGTTGCCCAGAGGCCCGACTTCCTGTGTGTGACGCCGAGCCGTAGGATTGCGGGCAGGAGCCAAGTTCTCCATACAGTAAAGACCCCAGTGTGCCTTGGTTATAGTAATATACCTGGCTCCCTTCCTGGCAGGGAAGTGGCAGGCGGCTCTGCCCCTGATTTGGAATCTGAGATGGTGTTCCCTGAGCAAGGCTGGCAGAAAGCGATGGATGTAGAGGGACCATGTTCTTGGCGTCTGAAGTTTTATCATACTGGGCTGCCAGAAACATGGAGGAGGCAGCTGTGTGGCGGTCAGTGAGTGCCAGAGTAAAGTCTCCGAGTGAAGAAGAATTCTTTTCAGTGCTTGCTGTGATGTCCCACTCAAGAACACCTGGATAGGAAGCAGCTGAAGTGGAGATCTGGCTGTGGTCAGTAACTCCAGATAACATAGTCGTGCTAGAATGTTGGTAAAGGTAGGCACTACCCATGAGTGTCTGGAAAGGGGTACCAGTAGCCGATGCCGAACTGACGGCAGGGGCAGAGACTCTGGAGAAGTTGCAGACGCTTCGTGTTAGGGAAGTTGCATTGCTCACCACAGGAGGAGAATGCTGCAGAGAATTTAGAGTTCCAAGTAGAGATGGATGTTGGAAATTTTCTGTAAGAACAAGAGGGTCATGAAAAACTCAGGGAGGTTGAGAAATTCTCACTACGTTTGAGGAACGGCATCATCTGAAGGTTCTTGCTATCAGGACACCTCTACTATCACTACTTCCTGAGAAACCCAAAATCAGACAGTTGATGATGGCTGTAAGGACTGAGCAGTTTTCCACTCTTCTCTATTAACTGCCTGTGCTCCCATCTTGGGCACAGACGGGCAGAAGAGCCAAGTGGTGTGGTTCAGAGATTGTTCTCTAGGCTGGAAGCAACCTTCTCCCTGCCCTGTCTTTCCCTTCAGCCTGCACTCGTATTGACTTCTATGCTATTTCCTAGACTGGAAGCATTTTAGAACTAGGAGGCCCTTAGAGAACTTCGATGTTCTCAGTCTCATTTCGTGAGTAAGGAAACTGAGGCTCAGAGAGGTCGGGTTGACTTGTTCAAGTTCTCTCATTATGTTAGTATCATTACCAGGTTTCAGAACCTAAGTATCCTGACTTCCTTGCCAGGACTCCACTCTGAGCATGATACTGCCAGAAAGCCGGAGAAATAGAACTTATAATATAGGCATTTTTTTTGTCCATTAGAAAACAGTACGGCTATTACCATTGTCGTCTTCGGTGTCTCCCTTTGCTTGTGCAGTTCCCACGCTATTACCTAGAGGTGACGTACAGCTCAGTCCAACTGGTGAATTGAAAGAGTCATTTTTGCCCTCTTCAAGCCCGGTTTCTCATCCTACCTCAAAATGATTACCCGAAAGTGGATTTCTTAAGTGCTTTTGGAAAGGGAAAAGTTATCTGATTACTTCAGATTCCTCACCTATAAAGTGGTTATAACACCACCACCAATAATAATAGCAGTAATAATTAATAGATGAATAAGCTGATCTGTTGCGTATGATTTATATGGAGGAAGATACAATAAGTTCTAGAAAGACAAAGAAAAATCATGACAAGCATATTACGTTAACGAAAAAGAAATCCATAGATATTAATGAAAACTGGGGTATGTGGCAAGTATCGAAGCCTAATGAATTTACTAACAAATGGCATTCTGTACCATCCATGCAATATTATGAAAGTGAATTTTGCCCACTCTATTTTAGTGAATACTATTAACCAGAAGACACGATGGAGGTGATAGAGGTGAATGAATTCCTAGCCAATGCATACAGACAGAGAAGGTATGTCAGTAAAAAATGCATAACAAGCAACAGAATGCAATAAATGTGCATGTATAGGTAGCCACAACACATATAGACAAGTATTTCAATGAAAACCGGTACGAAGCAGACAGCAAAATAATAAGTGTAAAAGAGTTTCATTATTGTGCTCCTTCATATTTTTACCCAGCAAGTAAGAGGTATTAAGCCTAGGAGAAATATATATTTCAATGAATATAGCTTATATAATAAGCAGAAAGGAAGCTTAAAATGTATCAGGAAGGTTTTTGGATTTATCCTAGAACTTAGATTAGAATCATCTTCAGCATCCAAGAAGATGGCATCCCAAAACCTCAAAAAACCATCATGCCTAGAATCCAATTAAAAAAGATTTTCAAATGTAAGAAAATCCACAGGACTCCACAATATGGTTTTCGATAAACGTGGATGTTTGTTTGTTTTGTTTCTTTGGCCGCGCCGCGTGGCCCTGGCCGTGAAAGCACCGAGTCCTAAGCACTGGACCGCCAGGGAATTCCCTAAGTGGGGGGGGGGAATTAGAGATGTGGGGCTTGACTTTTTCTTCTTCTTCTTCTTCTTCTTCGGTAGCTAAGCTCTACAAGCGAACGATGGCTGTTGATCAATGTGCTCTCTGTGTTAGGAAGGAAATAACTGTAAAAATGAAAAGCAGCCTTGCCTTAGAACCTACATATCACACCAAGGAAAATAGTCCTTCTGATTCAATTTAGAAGATATCACTTAAAATGTTGAATTGGTGAAATGTCTACCTAGTTTAAAAATTAGAAAGAATAAAACACTGAAAAGCAGCCCCCTAGATAACCACTGTGGTTGCTTGTTTATAGGAGGCATCATTTCTAAAACGTATTTCTAAAATGTTTATATTCAAAACTGTCAAGTGGCCAACTGTATTCAGAGAGGCAATAAAAGAAAGAAAACGGAGTATGACTTTTCTGATAAGCTGCCTTTCCCGGTGATCCCCTGTTCTGGCCTTACTTTCCTTCTTAAGTCTGTTAATGTAAGGGTTTGCTACCATCAACTTGGTTTTGCCCTGCTCTGAGCAGGTTTCCCTCTGTGCTGTTTCTGCTTTAATTGAAAATCTTTGGTTCCCATCAGCATTCCATTGCAAACTCCGTTTTTCTTGAGAGCTCCTCTATGCTTTCCCTCTTCATTCTTACATTTTCTCCCATCTCTTGGTGCCTGTTGGCCTGTGCTAATGAAAACCGTCCTAAACTTCCTTACGCTCGACTCTGTGCCTCCCTGTAGAGCCCAGTACTCTCCATCCTCTCTCCCTATTCTCTCTTTTCAACTAGTCGAAATCCTAGTGGAGGGAGACCATTAGAGATGAAACATCTTGGTATATATTGCTAGTTTTCTATGTCCCCTGGCTTTTCTGTGTTTCTGTTGAAACACTCTTGAGAAGTGTCTGATTTCGTTTTCTACATGGGTACCCTTTAAGGCTCAATACTGGAAAAGAAGGGGATCAGAGTGATCAACCCAATGTGGTATCCTAACGTAACAGTTAAGGAAAGCAACAGGCTTTGTGAGACAGCCAGTGATTTGTCCAAAGTCACACAGATAGTAAACGTCAAAGTCAAAAGTGAAATTAGGTCTCCAGACTTGTAGTTCAATACTTTCCCTCATTATTCCATGCTATTTTGAATCTCCTACTCAATTTAGGGGCAAAAGAAATCGAACGCAAAACTTTCCAAAGTTTCTTTTCTTACCTGACATGGTCAGAGAAGAGGAAGCATCCACTGCAGGTACAAGGGATGAGGAGACAACACTAGAGGATGTCTGAGTGGCTGCAGCTGAACGGCGCACGTGTCCAGTACAGAGGTCACTGGTTACTGGTCCAAACAGCTCCACGGAAACCCCAAGGCTCTACCAAGTGGTAGTAGGTTTGGGAGGAGAGTGATGTCACAAAGCAGGCAGTTGAAAGGTATGAGAGAGCCAATAGGGAGGTCCGATCCCCAACAGGAAGGCGGGCTTGGGTGAAGAGAGTGTAGGAGAGCTAAAACAACACCTGAGTTTCTGAGCTTTGGGGAGGAGGAAATCCTAGAAGACAGATTTACCTCCCCCAGGCTCTTCCATTAGGGAAATCATTGCCACATTTCTTACAGACGTTCATTAATACACTGAACTAAGAGTTACTTATATTCTACAGAGTATTCTATTTTATGTATCATATACTTAGAGCTATATAGATCTTCTTTAATTAATAATCCTTAGGAAGGAAAGAGCCATCTAGTTTGAACTATTACAGTTGTTCTGAAATCAGATGTGTCTAATGAGTGAACTGATAGCAGCTTTTAAGGAGCCAAAGTAGGGATTAAGAAGCTCTCTTTGTAACTTGGTTCAAGAGTAGGGTGAAGTTTCTTGAGTGTACCTTGTGGAGAATGTTGTGGTCCAAGGCTCTTCTCTTTCAGTTTCTTCTCCTTGACTCCTACCTTCCTTGGGCTGGGCTAGGCTGGGGGCCAGGTTGGACTTGCGACTTAACATTTCTCTTCCGCTTTCTCTTTTTTTTTTTTCTTCCATTATGGGCATTGCTTCGAGGACAAGCCTTGATCTTGCATTGGACGTTACTTCCTGTCAACTTCCAGCAGCAGGAGTCTTCTTTTCAGTGCTTGATGCTTCACGAAATAGACTCTGCCCGTTGGCAGCAAATACCAGAGAGCTAGGAGACAGAGCTGGTTGCAGACCTTTCCTCTTCCAGCCTTTGGTTGCAATTGTTTGGCCCATAATTTGCTAGCTCTAGTTCCTTGGGCCACACAGGTATCCTGCCATCTCCAGCTCTTGTTATATGTGAGAGACATTCTGAACACTGTCCCTTTTTCTTTGCACAGAAGTATATACAGTGTGGCAGTTACTGTAATCTCCTCCGCCTTGCAAACAGCCACTCTAGAATCTTGGACCTCTAGGACTCTCTGTCTTGCATGCTTGGGGGCAAGGCCAAGCAAAATGAAGAGGAGAATAATTAGAGAAAGAGGAGGACGTTGGTGGAGAATTGGGAGCAGGTAAGGTGAAAGGGCACAGGAGAAAAGAGATGCATGTAGACTTTTTGGTTTCTGTGGGAAACAGGTTGACACACTTGGGCCTCATTTGGTATTAACAGAACAGAGAGTTAAAGATCTAAGTAGCTAGATAGTGTGCAGCAACTGCCATGAAGTCTGTACACTGAAGAGAACAGTCTCACATCTAGTTTTCATTTTGTTTTATGTCATAGTACCTTATTTATAGCATTCACTGGTGTGTTTGTAGAATACAGATGTTTTCAAATGCTCTGGTTTTGTCTACATGGTTATCTCCTTGTCCTGTTTGTAAGGAATCCAACATTGTAAGACATATTGCATGTTTTTCTCTTGACGATTGTTGACCTTGAAGCGTCATGAACTAACTTGAGCTGTTGGATTCTGTGGAGAAACGTTCAAAAGGGTCTGTGAAAAAGGCACTGTGGTGAGTCGCATTATGCACCCGAGCGTAAGGAGCAAGATATCTGCCACCAGCCCAGCTTGGCCTGGATTGCCTCTGTTTTAGTTCCCCTGGTTAGTGCTTTTCTCCCTAACCACTCTTGTGACTGTGATAATGTGAGTAAGGGCGGAGTTGCTAATGATCTATGTGTGAGGTAAGCTGGTTTGAGGGAGGAAATCTATGGACCTAGTCATTTTCCTTGGTGGTAAGCTTTCAGGGGTGCAGAGATGGATCTTCCTGGGGCCTTTTCTGGTCCCAGGAAGATATCGCATAGATGGGACCTCCCAAGACACACATTGAATCTTTAGGCCTGTTTTTCCTATTATGAGGTACGAACGAGTTTCTTCACTGATGGGGATGATGCTTATCTGAGAAGAAATTGTGAAAGGTGGTGTAGTGTAGAGGTGTGGCTTAAGCTTTTAAGTTTTCCTCCAGGTTTTTCCCCTAAGCTTCCTACTTCGGACGGCCTACTTACATGATACTAGTAGGTGATGTCCGGCTAACAGCTTCCTAAATATACCTGCAAGCCAGATCAGTGTCTCTTTTCTCTGTATTCCCATGGAAATCAAGAGTCCCGCCGAATTTTCCATCGAAACAGTTGATTTGTGTTGTCTCTAGGAATTCTAAAGGGCGTACCGTTGCTTCCTAACCGGTGTCATTTGGGAGATCCGCCTCTGTACGTTCAAATGATTAATTTTGAGACTTTGCTCATGTGTGCAGTAAACCCTTGAATTCCCTAAGACCTTCCTTTCCTCCATCTCCTACCCCATTAAGCCCGCTTCAGTTCATCTCCTGAATTTCTTTGGAATCTGTCAGCCAGCTCTTCCTCAACTTCCTAATACTGAACTTGCCTGTCTGTTGCGATTAGGTCCTAACTGGTGTCCATATATCTTGTTTCCTTCCAATCCACTCTTCACACAAGAAACCTTCAAAGCAAGTTGGAACGTTGCTCATAAACATCGCTCACAAGCATTGTTTTGAGAATAGAAAACACACTGTTGGCCTTTAAGACTCTGCGTGGTCTAGAATCCTCTCTGCTTCTCTAGCCCCATCTTGTGCCACTTTTGCCCTCACTTTCTATGCTTCAGATACACTGAATTAACCTTAGTTCTCACTCATCTGACAGAAGTCAGTTCAGATACTATTTTTCACTGTGATTCCTAGCATTAAGGAATTTGATTATCAGGTTTTGTATGAGGACTATTTCATCAGGGGTACAGAAGTTCTGGCCATCTCTGGTTTTGGATATCCCTTATTTGTTGAGACCTTTGCGTTGTTTGGTTGCCTTTTGTCTGTTTTCCAGATGGGAAAACAGGAACAAGGGAAGTATAGGTTATTACTAGGTGGGGTTGAACAAGTGGAGCAGCAAACTGCAAAGCAGAAAGAAGAGGGACGTACTATAGAGGGATATGACTTCCATTCTCAAGGCGCCTGCATCCTGTGCAGGGAGACAGCCTAACATAAAATGTGCCTAACAACAAATATATTGACTTCTTACTAAAAATCTCCAGTTCATAGAACCGAGGGGTTTGTACCTTCTCCTTTAAAAGTGATAGTCCTGGGACTTCCCCGGTGGTCCCGTGGTGAAGACTCTGCGCTTCCAATGCAGCAGGCGTGGGTTCAATCCCTGGTTGGGGAGCTAAGATCCCACATGCTGCGCAGCCAAAGAAATTTTTTTCGAACGTTATACTCCTGTATTGTTGGCTTTAGTGGTTTAGATTTTGTTGTACTGTTAAGAAGATTTCAGTTTATTTACCGGGAACAAACAACACATAATGTAAAAATAGTTTCCCAGAAACGATTTCCATCATTCTCTTCCTCCCTTTCTCCCGCAGACTGGTGTTTCACCTTGACAAGTTCTCTGTCATTCCATAGGAAAGCTGTCTGGCTTGGAGGTTGCAATCCCAGGGAATTTTTCATCAGCGGGGAAGTCTCCATCACTACAGAGGAATCAAGGGAGAAGTCAGTCCCTGGTAAGTGAGATGCTCCCCCTAAACACCAACACAGCAGTCGTGTACCTTTCAAGGGGTTCAGGGGCAAGATGGGCAAGGCATTTCTACTAACTCTTCTTAAGGATCACGGACAGTGCCCTATGCTACGAGGTAAGCGGTGACTGCTGTAGTTCTTACTGGTGATCCTTTCCTGTCACTGATTCTCGGCTTTCTTTGTATTTCATAGGACTGTTGTCAGTCCAATACAAAATGAGTCTTATTTTTAAAAACCTGAAATGTTTTACAGAGCCTAGCATTCTCATATAGGGTCCTTTCCATTCTCCCCACTTTCCCGAGAGGCCAAGAACACTTCACACCATGAACTAGGAGAGGGGGTAGAGCCCTTTCTGATGAAATACATCAACAAAGACAGAGCCTTAGCCTGCTTGCTCTCTGGACAGGATCTCGGACCACAAGGTCTTCAATCCTGGTATAAATGAAGGAAGTGAGGACAGTTCAACTGGCACTCTCATAACAAGAGTTCGGAAACACCTTCCGAAGAGACTATAGCAGTAGATGAGGGAAGGGAGTGCTACAGTGTGGCAGTACAGGGGGAACGATCGGCTACAGCAGTGAAAAGTGTGGTACCGATTGGTGTGCTCTCGGGGTTCTTGTACATGTAGCATAGATGACCTCTACGGTGGCCCTCCCACCTTCCCACCTGCATTAGGTGTTCTTTTTTTTTGTAATTTATGTTTATGTATTTATTTACTGTTTGAACTTATTTATTCTACGTATTTATGTTTTTGGCTGCACTGGGTCTCTCATTGCTGTGCACGGGCTTTCTCTAGTTGGCGGCTAGCGGGGGCTACTCTCGGTTGCGGTGTGCGGGCATCTCATCGCGGTGGCTTCTCTTGTTGCGGAGCATGGGCTGTAGGCACGTGGGCTTCGGTAGTTGAGGCTCACGGGCTCTAGAATGCAGGCTCCGTCGTCGTGGCACATGCGCTTAGTTGCTGCACGGCATGTGGGATCTTCGCAGACCAGGGCTCGAACCCGTGTCCCCTGCATTGGCAGGCGCCACCAGGGAAGCCCTAGGTGTTCTCATATAGAGTCTAAAAACAGAGAGCACTGAGAGAAGGTAGTGGTTATTAAAGGCTCAGGATCTAAATTCTACCTGTCTCTACACCCCTTCCCAGCTGTCGATTTGACCCCATTTTTGAATGCCGACCTCATTGTTCAACTTTTCTCTGCCGTCTGTATACTCACCTTGAAAACTTGTTTCTGTGATGCGTTGAGCAGACACAGGGTGGCAGACTGCAGAGGTGGAAGCTGGTGGTCGGATATTTGTGGGCTGAATCTCCTTCAGTCCCATTCCCATTTCTGGTTGCCCAGAGGCCCTACTTCCTGTGTGTGACGCCGAGCCGTAGGATTGCGGGCAGGAGCCAAGTTCTCCATACAGTAAAGACCCCAGTGTGCCTTGGTTACAGTAATATACCTGGCTTCCTTCCTGGCAGGGAAGTGACAGGCGGCTATGCCCCTGATTTGTTCGTGGGCCTCCTGATCCAGCAGTTCCCTTGGCTCTGCCCCTGTCGTCAGCTGCCCCTAGGATAACTCTGAGCCCTAGCCACTTCTCTGGTAGATTTCCCTATTCCCCCACTACAGTCACACCTGAATAAGGCAACTCAGACCTTTCAGAGATGTGTCCTGAACCTCTTGTTTTCTGAAATACCTATCTGGTGGTTGTGAGACTTAAGGCCAGCGTCCCCGAGAGACTTTTTCTATTTCTCCTAGTAAACCTAGACTCATCTTCTGTCACCTTCAACTCTACTCCAATTGTGTTCTTTCAACCCAGACCTCTGACCCTGCTTTTTACTTCTGCCATTTCATCCTCGCTCCTGCTTCCTTTCCTAAATCCATACGTCTCTTTTGGCCTTCCTAGCCCTGGGCCAAGTTCCTTCCTCTTTGCTCAGTTTTTACCCCTTTCCTTCATTCTCCCATCCAACTTTCAGTCCTTCCTTTCTCACGCCCCAGTTAGCAGCATCTGAAAATTCGAAAGGTTTGTTACTCGTCTATTAATTGTATTCCATTTACTTATTCAGTTCTATACCTGTCTTACCTGTGTATGGAAGAACAGCTGGTAGCCAAGGTGGCACCAAGAATCCTAGCAGCTCTCACTTGACGTATCCGTAGTAGTCGGCAATTTCCATTTCGTTTTCCCTCTCGGTGAAAAATTGCAGCTTGCCCGAAGAGGTGTATCTGGCAGCATTCTCCCGTTGTTGTTGAGCCCGCCTCTTCATGGCCTCTCGCTCTGGCCTCTGCTCTTGTTCGATGGGCTTTGACATGACTGGCTCAGGCACGTTGGGTTCCCTCCATGGAACTCGTTGCTTGCTGAAGTCTTGGAGTAGAAAGTGGGTTTGGAGCTTGGGTGGGGACTGGCGCTTATTCACAGCAGGGGGAACAGGCTCCCGCTGGAGAGGAGCGCCAGATGAAGTTTTGGAGGGTGCAGGCCTAGGAGCAGCAGACTGAGGGACACGAGGCTGGGTATGGTTGGGCCAAGCCGGTTGGGTTGGGTTGGTCACAGTTGGCTGAGCTGGTTTGGCGGGGCCTGGCAAAGAGGCAGGAGCTGGCTGGGATGAATTGGCTGCAGCAGGTTGAGCTGAGTCAGTAGAACCAGGCTGGGCACGGTAAGCCCCAGCAGGCCGATGTGAGGCCAGAGACTGTGGCCTCCGAGGAGCGGGTCGAGCTTGAGGCTTGTCCCAGGCAGAAAAAGGCAGAGGTATCAACTTGACCTTCCCAGGAGGAGGCCGCTCATACTGGGCTGGAGATGGACACTCTGTTTCAGCACTGCTGTCTGGTTTCTGGGCTTGGACTTGCGTTTTCTCAGGACCCTTCCCCTCACGTGGGGTATGCCGCCATGGCTGGATAGCTGGGGGTGGCTGGGGGTCTTTGGGGTTGCTTGACTTTCCCAAGAGCCGACAGGAAGAGAGCCCAGTTTTCGTCTCATTCTTCTTCCCCAGCGCATGAAGAACCTTCACAGACTCCAGCATGCGCACGCCAAGGGAGGTTCGAGGCTTTTGAAAGCTCTGTTGGAGAAGCTCAGTTTGGTGTTCCTTTCGCTTCGTGTGGGGGATTGCTGGCTTCTCTTCTGCCTTGACTTTGTTCCCTGACTGCTTGTTCTCCTCAGCCTTGTTTCTCCCTCTGGTCCTTTTGGTCTTTTCCTGCCCGTGGCTCTTAGTTTTGCTGATCTTTCTGGATGCAGCTTTCTGAGGTTTGCCTTGAGAGTGCTTGGCCGTGTTCACAGGAGCCCTGTCACTGACTGCAGCGTGGCATATAACCACTTCTCCCCCTAACAGGCACTCTGGATTCTTTGGCTGGATTTTGGCCTTGGGAGCGCCACTGATAGGCTCAGAGGCTTTCTGTTTGTTCTTCCTGGGTTGATCAGAGGGAACCTTTATGACACTTGGCTTTTCCTGCACCTGATTCACCTTAATGGCTCTGGTGTCTTTAGCTTTGATCACGTTGGGACCTTGGGATTGATCAAGATCTTTCAAAGGATTAAAGAGCTGGGGAAGGTGAATATCCTCCGCCAGTGTAGTAATGTCTGCAAGACCACTGCTAGGTTCAATCCCATTTTCAAGTGTCCCTAGGTCCTGACGACTCCGGCTGTTCTCTCCCAGATCAGCATTTTCAGAACCAGGCTGCTCCTCTTGGCTGAGGGGATCGGTGCAGGCCAGCGGCTGGTGAATATCAGGGATTCCTAAAGGGAGTAGTGGAGGATCTTGGTTCTCTGTTGGGATCTGGTAGGCATCCAGAGGCTTTGAAAGCTTGGTTTTGATATCATCCACGTGCTTACTCTCTATTTGTCCCTGGCTTGGAGCTGGAGGCAGGGCCAGGAGACGCCTGGCACTCTGGACTGGAGCTGTCACTGAAATGTCCCCAAGTTCAGATGGTGGGTTACTCTCAAGTATGTGGCTGTTTCTGCTACTGCAGGACTTGGGGAGTTCTTGACTTTGTGTCACACAAAACGTCTGGCTTGGAGGTTGCAATCCCAGGGAATTTTTCATCACCAGCGGGGAGGTCTCCATCCCTACAAAGGGATCAAGGGAGAAGTCAGTCCCTGGTAAGTGAGATGCTCCCCCTAAACACCAACACAGCAGTCGTGTACCTTTCAAGGGGTTCAGGGGCAAGATGGGCAAGGCATTTCTACTAACTCTTCTTAAGGATCACGGACAGTGCCCTATGCTACGAGGTAAGCGGTGACTGTTGTAATTCTTACTGGTGAGCCTTTCCTGTCGCTGATTCTCGGCTCGCTTTGTATTTCATAGGACTGTTTATAAGTCCAATACAAAATGAGTCTTATTTTTAAAAACCTGAAATGTTTTACAAAGCCTAGCATTCTCATATAGGGTCCTTTCCATTCTCCCCACTTTCCCGAGAGGCCAAGAACACGTCACACCATGAACTAGGAGAGGGGGTAGAGCCCTTGCTGATGAAATACATCAACAAAGACAGAGTCTTAGCCTGCTTGCTCTCTGGACAGGATCTCGGACCACAAGGTCTTCAATCCTGGTATAAATGAAGGAAGTGAGGACAGTTCAACTGGCACTCTCATAACAAGAGTTCTGAAACACCTTCCGAAGAGACTATAGCAGTAGATGAGGGAAGGGAGTGCTACAGTGTGGCAGTACAGGGGGAACGATCGGCTACAGCAGTGAAAAGTGTGGTACCGATTGGTGTGCTCTCGGGGTTCTTGTACATGTAGCATAGATGACCTCTACAGTGGCCCTCCCACCGTCCCACCTGCATTAGGTGTTCTTTTTTTTTTGTAATTTATGTTTATGTATTTATTTACTGTTTGAACTTATTTATTCTACGTATTTATGTTTTTGGCTGCACTGGGTCTCTCATTGCTGTGCACGGGCTTTCTCTAGTTGGCGGCTAGCGGGGGCTACTCTTGGTTGCGGTGTGCGGGCTTCTCATCGCGGTGGCTTCTCTTGTTGCGGAGCATGGGCTGTAGGCACGTGGGCTTCGGTAGTTGAGGCTCACGGGCTCTAGAATGCAGGCTCCGTCGTTGTGGCACATGCGCTTAGTTGCTGCACGGCATGTGGGATCTTCGCAGACCAGGGCTCGAACCCGTGTCCCCCGCATTGCATTGGCAGGCGGATTCTTAACCACGGCGCCACCAGGGAAGCCCTAGGTGTTCTCATAGAGAGTCTAAAAACAGAGGGCACTGAGCGAAGGTAGTGGTTATTAAAGGCTCAGGATCTAAATTCTACCTGCCTCTACACCCCTTCCCAGCTGTCGATTTGACCCCATTTTTGAATGCCGACCTCATTCTTCAACTTTCTCTGGCGTTTGTTATACTCACCTTGAAAACTTGTTTCTGTGATGCGTTGAGCAGACACAGGGTGGCAGACTGCAGAGGTGGAAGCTGGTGGTCGGATATTTGTGGGCTGAATCTCCTTCGGTCCCATTCCCATTTCTGGTTGCCCAGAGGCCCGACTTCCTGTGTATGACGCCGAGCCGTAGGATTGCGGGCAGGAGCCAAGTTCTCCATACAGTAAAGACCCCAGTGTGCCTTGGTTATAGTAATATACCTGGCTCCCTTCCTGGCAGGGAAGTGGCAGGCGGCTCTGCCCCTGATTTGGAATCTGAGATGGTGTTCCCTGAGCAAGGCTGGCAGAAAGCGATGGATGTAGAGGGACCATGTTCTTGGCGTCTGAAGTTTTATCATACTGGGCTGCCAGAAACATGGAGGAGGCAGCTGTGTGGCGGTCAGTGAGTGCCAGAGTAAAGTCTCCGAGTGAAGAAGAATTCTTTTCAGTGCTTGCTGTGATGTCCCACTCAAGAACACCTGGATAGGAAGCAGCTGAAGTGGAGATCTGGCTGTGGTCAGTAACTCCAGATAACATAGTCGTGCTAGAATGTTGGTAAAGGTAGGCACTACCCATGAGTGTCTGGAAAGGGGTACCAGTAGCCGATGCCGCACTGACGGCAGGGGCAGAGACTCTGGAGAAGTTGCAGACACTTCGTGTTAGGGAAGTTGCATTGCTCACCACAGGAGGAGAATGCTGCAGAGAATTTAGAGTTCCAAGTAGAGATGGATGTTGGAAATTTTCTGTAAGAACAAGAGGGTCATGAAAAACTCAGGGAGGTTGAGAAATTCTCACTACGTTTGAGGAACGGCATCATCTGAAGGTTCTTGCTATCAGGACACCTCTACTATCACTACTTCCTGAGAAACCCAAAATCAGACAGTTGATGATGGCTGTAAGGACTGAGCAGTTTTCCACTCTTCTCTATTAACTGCCTGTGCTCCCATCTTGGGCACAGACGGGCAGAAGAGCCAAGTGGTGTGGTTCAGAGATTGTTCTCTAGGCTGGAAGCAACCTTCTCCCTGCCCTGTCTTTCCCTTCAGCCTGCACTCGTATTGACTTCTATGCTATTTCCTAGACTGGAAGCATTTTAGAACTAGGAGGCCCTTAGAGAACTTCGATGTTCTCAGTCTCATTTCGTGAGTAAGGAAACTGAGGCTCAGAGAGGTCGGGTTGACTTGTTCAAGTTCTCTCATTATGTTAGTATCATTACCAGGTTTCAGAACCTAAGTATCCTGACTTCCTTGCCAGGACTCCACTCTGAGCATGATACTGCCAGAAAGCAGGAGAAATAGAACTTATAATATAGGCATTTTTTTTGTCCATTAGAAAACAGTACGGCTATTACCATTGTCGTCTTCGGTGTCTCCCTTTGCTTGTGCAGTTCCCACGCTATTACCTAGAGGTGACGTACAGCTCAGTCCAACTGGTGAATTGAAAGAGTCATTTTTGCCCTCTTCAAGCCCGGTTTCTCATCCTACCTCAAAATGATTACCCGAAAGTGGATTTCTTAAGTGCTTTTGGAAAGGGAAAAGTTATCTGATTACTTCAGATTCCTCACCTATAAAGTGGTTATAACACCACCACCAATAATAATAGCAGTAATAATTAATAGATGAATAAGCTGATCTGTTGCGTATGATTTATATGGAGGAAGATACAATAAGTTCTAGAAAGACAAAGAAAAATCATGACAAGCATATTACGTTAACGAAAAAGAAATCCATAGATATTAATGAAAACTGGGGTATGTGGCAAGTATCGAAGCCTAATGAATTTACTAACAAATGGCATTCTGTACCATCCATGCAATATTATGAAAGTGAATTTTGCCCACTCTATTTTAGTGAATACTATTAACCAGAAGACACGATGGAGGTGATAGAGGTGAATGAATTCCTAGCCAATGCATACAGACAGAGAAGGTATGTCAGTAAAAAATGCATAACAAGCAACAGAATGCAATAAATGTGCATGTATAGGTAGCCACAACACATATAGACAAGTATTTCAATGAAAACCGGTACGAAGCAGACAGCAAAATAATAAGTGTAAAAGAGTTTCATTATTGTGCTCCTTCATATTTTTACCCAGCAAGTAAGAGGTATTAAGCCTAGGAGAAATATATATTTCAATGAATATAGCTTATATAATAAGCAGAAAGGAAGCTTAAAATGTATCAGGAAGGTTTTTGGATTTATCCTAGAACTTAGATTAGAATCATCTTCAGCATCCAAGAAGATGGCATCCCAAAACCTCAAAAAACCATCATGCCTAGAATCCAATTAAAAAAGATTTTCAAATGTAAGAAAATCCACAGGACTCCACAATATGGTTTTCGATAAACGTGGATGTTTGTTTGTTTTGTTTCTTTGGCCGCGCCGCGTGGCCCTGGCCGTGAAAGCACCGAGTCCTAAGCACTGGACCGCCAGGGAATTCCCTAAGTGGGGGGGGGGAATTAGAGATGTGGGGCTTGACTTTTTCTTCTTCTTCTTCTTCTTCTTCGGTAGCTAAGCTCTACAAGCGAACGATGGCTGTTGATCAATGTGCTCTCTGTGTTAGGAAGGAAATAACTGTAAAAATGAAAAGCAGCCTTGCCTTAGAACCTACATATCACACCAAGGAAAATAGTCCTTCTGATTCAATTTAGAAGATATCACTTAAAATGTTGAATTGGTGAAATGTCTACCTAGTTTAAAAATTAGAAAGAATAAAACACTGAAAAGCAGCCCCCTAGATAACCACTGTGGTTGCTTGTTTATAGGAGGCATCATTTCTAAAACGTATTTCTAAAATGTTTATATTCAAAACTGTCAAGTGGCCAACTGTATTCAGAGAGGCAATAAAAGAAAGAAAACGGAGTATGACTTTTCTGATAAGCTGCCTTTCCCGGTGATCCCCTGTTCTGGCCTTACTTTCCTTCTTAAGTCTGTTAATGTAAGGGTTTGCTACCATCAACTTGGTTTTGCCCTGCTCTGAGCAGGTTTCCCTCTGTGCTGTTTCTGCTTTAATTGAAAATCTTTGGTTCCCATCAGCATTCCATTGCAAACTCCGTTTTTCTTGAGAGCTCCTCTATGCTTTCCCTCTTCATTCTTACATTTTCTCCCATCTCTTGGTGCCTGTTGGCCTGTGCTAATGAAAACCGTCCTAAACTTCCTTACGCTCGACTCTGTGCCTCCCTGTAGAGCCCAGTACTCTCCATCCTCTCTCCCTATTCTCTCTTTTCAACTAGTCGAAATCCTAGTGGAGGGAGACCATTAGAGATGAAACATCTTGGTATATATTGCTAGTTTTCTATGTCCCCTGGCTTTTCTATGTTTCTGTTGAAACACTCTTGAGAAGTGTCTGATTTCGTTTTCTACATGGGTACCCTTTAAGGCTCAATACTGGAAAAGAAGGGGATCAGAGTGATCAACCCAATGTGGTATCCTAACGTAACAGTTAAGGAAAGCAACAGGCTTTGTGAGACAGCCAGTGATTTGTCCAAAGTCACACAGATAGTAAACGTCAAAGTCAAAAGTGAAATTAGGTCTCCAGACTTGTAGTTCAATACTTTCCCTCATTATTCCATGCTATTTTGAATCTCCTACTCAATTTAGGGGCAAAAGAAATCGAACGCAAAACTTTCCAAAGTTTCTTTTCTTACCTGACATGGTCAGAGAAGAGGAAGCATCCACTGCAGGTACAAGGGATGAGGAGACAACACTAGAGGATGTCTGAGTGGCTGCAGCTGAACGGCGCACGTGTCCAGTACAGAGGTCACTGGTTACTGGTCCAAACAGCTCCACGGAAACCCCAAGGCTCTACCAAGTGGTAGTAGGTTTGGGAGGAGAGTGATGTCACAAAGCAGGCAGTTGAAAGGTATGAGAGAGCCAATAGGGAGGTCCGATCCCCAACAGGAAGGCGGGCTTGGGTGAAGAGAGTGTAGGAGAGCTAAAACAACACCTGAGTTTCTGAGCTTTGGGGAGGAGGAAATCCTAGAAGACAGATTTACCTCCCCCAGGCTCTTCCATTAGGGAAATCATTGCCACATTTCTTACAGACGTTCATTAATACACTGAACTAAGAGTTACTTATATTCTACAGAGTATTCTATTTTATGTATCATATACTTAGAGCTATATAGATCTTCTTTAATTAATAATCCTTAGGAAGGAAAGAGCCATCTAGTTTGAACTATTACAGTTGTTCTGAAATCAGATGTGTCTAATGAGTGAACTGATAGCAGCTTTTAAGGAGCCAAAGTAGGGATTAAGAAGCTCTCTTTGTAACTTGGTTCAAGAGTAGGGTGAAGTTTCTTGAGTGTACCTTGTGGAGAATGTTGTGGTCCAAGGCTCTTCTCTTTTAGTTTCTTCTCCTTGACTCCTACCTTCCTTGGGCTGGGCTAGGCTGGGGGCCAGGTTGGACTTGCGACTTAACATTTCTCTTCCGCTTTCTCTTTTTTTTTTTTCTTCCATTATGGGCATTGCTTCGAGGACAAGCCTTGATCTTGCATTGGACGTTACTTCCTGTCACCTTCCAGCAGCAGGAGTCTTCTTTTCAGTGCTTGATGCTTCACGAAATAGACTCTGCCCGTTGGCAGCAAATACCAGAGAGCTAGGAGACAGAGCTGGTTGCAGACCTTTCCTCTTCCAGCCTTTGGTTGCAATTGTTTGGCCCATAATTTGCTAGCTCTAGTTCCTTGGGCCACACAGGTATCCTGCCATCTCCAGCTCTTGTTATATGTGAGAGACATTCTGAACACTGTCCCTTTTTCTTTGCACAGAAGTATATACAGTGTGGCAGTTACTGTAATCTCCTCCGCCTTGCAAACAGCCACTCTAGAATCTTGGACCTCTAGGACTCTCTGTCTTGCATGCTTGGGGGCAAGGCCAAGCAAAATGAAGAGGAGAATAATTAGAGAAAGAGGAGGACGTTGGTGGAGAATTGGGAGCAGGTAAGGTGAAAGGGCACAGGAGAAAAGAGATGCATGTAGACTTTTTGGTTTCTGTGGGAAACAGGTTGACACACTTGGGCCTCATTTGGTATTAACAGAACAGAGAGTTAAAGATCTAAGTAGCTAGATAGTGTGCAGCAACTGCCATGAAGTCTGTACACTGAAGAGAACAGTCTCACATCTAGTTTTCATTTTGTTTTATGTCATAGTACCTTATTTATAGCATTCACTGGTGTGTTTGTAGAATACAGATGTTTTCAAATGCTCTGGTTTTGTCTACATGGTTATCTCCTTGTCCTGTTTGTAAGGAATCCAACATTGTAAGACATATTGCATGTTTTTCTCTTGACGATTGTTGACCTTGAAGCGTCATGAACTAACTTGAGCTGTTGGATTCTGTGGAGAAACGTTCAAAAGGGTCTGTGAAAAAGGCACTGTGGTGAGTCGCATTATGCACCCGAGCGTAAGGAGCAAGATATCTGCCACCAGCCCAGCTTGGCCTGGATTGCCTCTGTTTTAGTTCCCCTGGTTAGTGCTTTTCTCCCTAACCACTCTTGTGACTGTGATAATGTGAGTAAGGGCGGAGTTGCTAATGATCTATGTGTGAGGTAAGCTGGTTTGAGGGAGGAAATCTATGGACCTAGTCATTTTCCTTGGTGGTAAG
>NW_028121862.1:0-37382 GCF_965194805.1 Balaenoptera borealis | reverse complement strand
CTCTTTCTTGTCATATCTTGATTCACAGCACTCGCACGAGTTCACGAGCACCGTTCTAGCAAGTTCCAACATGCCGTGGAAGTCGAACTCATTCTTTAGACTGAGCTGCACAGAGGAAAAACACTAGGCTTCTTCTTCCATCTAAGACCTCTTACCTGAAGTTACACTGCCATCAGGAGAAACACTGCTTGCATTCTTATTGCAACTAAAGCAGAGTTTTTCCTGTAGCACTGCAGGCTTTTGAAGAGGCACGGGCCCATGGGCCTAGCTAGGGCCTTCCTTGGTGAGGCCGTTCACAAGACGCAGAACACCCTGCCTCGAGAAGTTGATTCAGGGAAGCAACCAGTGTGTACCCTGTGGTTCTTTTGACTTGTTAGAAACCACAGAGATGTATGCTGCCTGTGCCCATGGTAATGGGGGCATGATGGTACTAGCCTTGCTTTCCATTTGGAAAGCCCCATTCTTGCTGCCGTGAAGCTCCCTGAAATTCTCTGCTGTTAACAGCTCTCTGGCCACTGTAGGCATGGGTGTGGGAAGAAAATGAGATTTCTCTGGCTACACACGGAGCTTCATTGGCCCGGTTGGGGCTCACCTTGCCATGCTCTAGAGCTAAAGGGAATCTCAACGTGAGTCCTTGCCTCGAGGTAAGGCCCTGAGTAGCCCTGCAGAAAGGGAGGCATGCAGCTCTTTCCATGAGCTCTTAGTGGAGGTTCCGCTTTATGTTAAAGGAAGCACCCTTTTCAGGACTCCTAGGCCCTTCGGGTGAGCATCATTTTTGTTCCAAGATCACTGACGCCCTCCACACCCCTGTGGGCCTGCTGAGCAGCATTGATTCCCATACGACCCTCGGAGGCCCTCTGTGTCTGCCGAGTCTCTGGCAACACACTGTACGTTACTTCAATAGAGCTATATTTCCAGAGCACTCGAACAGCATCAGAACCACATTCTAGGCAGTCCAACATGTCCTGCAAGTTTTCGAGATTGCCCTCGTCTGAGCTGCCCTGAGAACACACTCTTCTTAGAATTTATCGAGGACCTCTTTCCTGAAGTCACTCTATTCAAGGAGAAATACAGCATCCTAACATGCTGTGTCGCTCACAGTGCAAGCAACGGGAGAACTTGCCTCGAGGTAAGGCCCTGAAATGCTATGCAGAAGCGGAGGTGTGTAGCCGTTTCCATGAGGCCGTAGTCGCCGCCTGCAGCATTTTAACGCAGTACGCTTTTCAGGACTCCTAGGTGCCTCGCCTGGGAAACCCTATTCCTGCAAGAAGAGCAAGTACCCTCCAGGCTCCCCTGGCCCTTCTAAGCAATATTCCAGGCCCGTAGCTTTCCGACTCACAGTGTGTATGCCGAGTGTAGGGCAACACAGTGCACTCTTATTGGGACATCTTGAGTAAGCCAGCACTCATACAAGGTTCACGAGCACCGTTCTAGCAAGTTCCTACATGCCGTGGAAGTCGCACTCATTCCCTGGTCTGAGCTGCACAGAGAAAAACACTAGGCTTCTCCTTCCATCCAGGACCTCCTACCTGAAGTCACCCTGCCTCCAGGAAGAAGACGACTTGCCTTCCTATTGCAACTAAAGCACAGTTTTTCCTGAAGCACTGCAGACTTGTGAAGAGGCACGGGCCCAGAGGCCTAGCTTGGGCTTTCCTTGGTGAGGCCGTTCACTAGATGCAGAACACCCTGCCTCGAGAAGTTGATTAAGGGAGGAAAACAGTGTGTACTCTGTGTCTCATTGGACTTGTTAAAAACCACAGAGATGTATGCTGCCTGTGCCCATGGAAATGGGGGCATGATGGTACTAGCCTTGCTTTCCGTTTGGAAAGCTCCAGTCTTGCCGCCGGGAAGCTCCCTGAAATTCTCTGCTGTTGACAGGCCTCTGGTCCCTCTACATTGGTGTGGGAAGAAAATGAGTTTTCTCTGGCTACACACGGAGCTTCTTTGGCCGGGGTGGGGCTCACCTTGCCATGCTCTAGAGCTAAAGGGAATCTCAACGTGAGTCCTTGCCTCGAGGTAAGGCCCTGAGTAGCCCTGCAGAAAGGGAGGCATTCAGCTCTTTCCATTAGTTCTTAGTCGCTGTTCTCCTTTACTTTAAAGGAAGTACCCTTTTCAGGACTCCTAGGCCTCTCGGGTGAGCATCATTTTTGTTCCAAGATCCCTGAGTATCTCCACACCCCTGTAGGCCTGCTGAGCAACAACGAGGCCCATTGGTCCCTCGGAGTTCCTCTGTGTCTGCTGAGTCATGGGCAACACACTGCACTCTTTCTTGTCATATCTTGATTCACAGCACTCGCACGAGTTCACGAGCACCGTTCTAGCAAGTTCCAACATGCCGTGGAAGTCGAACTCATTCTTTAGACTGAGCTGCACAGAGGAAAAACACTAGGCTTCTTCTTCCATCTAAGACCTCTTACCTGAAGTTACACTGCCATCAGGAGAAACACTGCTTGCATTCTCATTGCAACTAAAGCAGAGTTTTTCCTGTAGCACTGCAGGCTTTTGAAGAGGCACGGGCCCATGGGCCTAGCTAGGGCCTTCCTTGGTGAGGCCGTTCACAAGACGCAGAACACCCTGCCTCGAGAAGTTGATTCAGGGAAGCAACCAGTGTGTACCCTGTGGTTCTTTTGACTTGTTAGAAACCACAGAGATGTATGCTGCCTGTGCCCATGGTAATGGGGGCATGATGGTACTAGCCTTGCTTTCCATTTGGAAAGCCCCATTCTTGCTGCCGTGAAGCTCCCTGAAATTCTCTGCTGTTAACAGCTCTCTGGCCACTGTAGGCATGGGTGTGGGAAGAAAATGAGATTTCTCTGGCTACACACGGAGCTTCATTGGCCCGGTTGGGGCTCACCTTGCCATGCTCTAGAGCTAAAGGGAATCTCAACGTGAGTCCTTGCCTCGAGGTAAGGCCCTGAGTAGCCCTGCAGAAAGGGAGGCATGCAGCTCTTTCCATGAGCTCTTAGTGGAGGTTCCGCTTTATGTTAAAGGAAGCACCCTTTTCAGGACTCCTAGGCCCTTCGGGTGAGCATCATTTTTGTTCCAAGATCACTGACGCCCTCCACACCCCTGTGGGCCTGCTGAGCAGCATTGATTCCCATACGACCCTCGGAGGCCCTCTGTGTCTGCCGAGTCTCTGGCAACACACTGTACGTTACTTCAATAGAGCTATATTTCCAGAGCACTCGAACAGCATCAGAACCACATTTCTAGGCAGTCCAACATGTCCTGCAAGTTTTCGAGATTGCCCTCGTCTGAGCTGCCCTGAGAACACACTCTTCTTAGAATTTATCGAGGACCTCTTTCCTGAAGTCACTCTATTCAAGGAGAAATACAGCATCCTAACATGCTGTGTCGCTCACAGTGCAAGCAACGGGAGAACTTGCCTCGAGGTAAGGCCCTGAAATGCTATGCAGAAGCGGAGGTGTGTAGCCGTTTCCATGAGGCCGTAGTCGCCGCTCTGCAGCATTTTAACGCCAGTACGCTTTTCAGGACTCCTAGGTGCCTCGCCTGGAAACCCTATTCCCTGCAAGAAGAGCAAGTACCCTCAGGCTCCCCTGGCCCTTCTAAGCAATATCCAGGCCCGTAGCTTTCCGACTCACAGTGTGTATGCCGAGTGTAGGGCAACACAGTGCACTCTTATTGGGACATCTTGAGTAAGCCAGCACTCATACAAGGTTCACGAGCACCGTTCTAGCAAGTTCCTACATGCCGTGGAAGTCGCACTCATTCCCTGGTCTGAGCTGCACAGAGAAAAACACTAGGCTTCTCCTTCCATCCAGGACCTCCTACCTGAAGTCACCCTGCCTCCAGGAAGAAGACGACTTGCCTTCCTATTGCAACTAAAGCACAGTTTTTCCTGAAGCACTGCAGACTTTTGAAGAGGCACGGGCCCAGAGGCCTAGCTTGGGCTTTCCTTGGTGAGGCCGTTCACTAGATGCAGAACACCCTGCCTCGAGAAGTTGATTAAGGGAGGAAAACAGTGTGTACTCTGTGTCTCATTGGACTTGTTAAAAACCACAGAGATGTATGCTGCCTGTGCCCATGGAAATGGGGGCATGATGGTACTAGCCTTGCTTTCCGTTTGGAAAGCTCCATTCTTGCCGCCGGGAAGCTCCCTGAAATTCTCTGCTGTTGACAGGCCTCTGGTCCCTCTACATTGGTGTGGGAAGAAAATGAGTTTTCTCTGGCTACACACGGAGCTTCTTTGGCCGGGGTGGGGCTCACCTTGCCATGCTCTAGAGCTAAAGGGAATCTCAACGTGAGTCCTTGCCTCGAGGTAAGGCCCTGAGTAGCCCTGCAGAAAGGGAGGCATTCAGCTCTTTCCATTAGTTCTTAGTCGCTGTTCTCCTTTACTTTAAAGGAAGTACCCTTTTCAGGACTCCTAGGCCTCTCGGGTGAGCATCATTTTTGTTCCAAGATCCCTGAGTATCTCCACACCCCTGTAGGCCTGCTGAGCAACAACGAGGCCCATTGGTCCCTCGGAGTTCCTCTGTGTCTGCTGAGTCATGGGCAACACACTGCACTCTTTCTTGTCATATCTTGATTCACAGCACTCGCACGAGTTCACGAGCACCGTTCTAGCAAGTTCCAACATGCCGTGGAAGTCGAACTCATTCTTTAGACTGAGCTGCACAGAGGAAAAACACTAGGCTTCTTCTTCCATCTAAGACCTCTTACCTGAAGTTACACTGCCATCAGGAGAAACACTGCTTGCATTCTCATTGCAACTAAAGCAGAGTTTTTCCTGTAGCACTGCAGGCTTTTGAAGAGGCACGGGCCCATGGGCCTAGCTAGGGCCTTCCTTGGTGAGGCCGTTCACAAGACGCAGAACACCCTGCCTCGAGAAGTTGATTCAGGGAAGCAACCAGTGTGTACCCTGTGGTTCTTTTGACTTGTTAGAAACCACAGAGATGTATGCTGCCTGTGCCCATGGTAATGGGGGCATGATGGTACTAGCCTTGCTTTCCATTTGGAAAGCCCCATTCTTGCTGCCGTGAAGCTCCCTGAAATTCTCTGCTGTTAACAGCTCTCTGGCCACTGTAGGCATGGGTGTGGGAAGAAAATGAGATTTCTCTGGCTACACACGGAGCTTCATTGGCCCGGTTGGGGCTCACCTTGCCATGCTCTAGAGCTAAAGGGAATCTCAACGTGAGTCCTTGCCTCGAGGTAAGGCCCTGAGTAGCCCTGCAGAAAGGGAGGCATGCAGCTCTTTCCATGAGCTCTTAGTGGAGGTTCCGCTTTATGTTAAAGGAAGCACCCTTTTCAGGACTCCTAGGCCCTTCGGGTGAGCATCATTTTTGTTCCAAGATCACTGACGCCCTCCACACCCCTGTGGGCCTGCTGAGCAGCATTGATTCCCATACGACCCTCGGAGGCCCTCTGTGTCTGCCGAGTCTCTGGCAACACACTGTACGTTACTTCAATAGAGCTATATTTCCAGAGCACTCGAACAGCATCAGAACCACATTTCTAGGCAGTCCAACATGTCCTGCAAGTTTTCGAGATTGCCCTCGTCTGAGCTGCCCTGAGAACACACTCTTCTTAGAATTTATCGAGGACCTCTTTCCTGAAGTCACTCTATTCAAGGAGAAATACAGCATCCTAACATGCTGTGTCGCTCACAGTGCAAGCAACGGGAGAACTTGCCTCGAGGTAAGGCCCTGAAATGCTATGCAGAAGCGGAGGTGTGTAGCCGTTTCCATGAGGCCGTAGTCGCCGCTCTGCAGCATTTTAACGCCAGTACGCTTTTCAGGACTCCTAGGTGCCTCGCCTGGAAACCCTATTCCCTGCAAGAAGAGCAAGTACCCTCAGGCTCCCCTGGCCCTTCTAAGCAATATCCAGGCCCGTAGCTTTCCGACTCACAGTGTGTATGCCGAGTGTAGGGCAACACAGTGCACTCTTATTGGGACATCTTGAGTAAGCCAGCACTCATACAAGGTTCACGAGCACCGTTCTAGCAAGTTCCTACATGCCGTGGAAGTCGCACTCATTCCCTGGTCTGAGCTGCACAGAGAAAAACACTAGGCTTCTCCTTCCATCCAGGACCTCCTACCTGAAGTCACCCTGCCTCCAGGAAGAAGACGACTTGCCTTCCTATTGCAACTAAAGCACAGTTTTTCCTGAAGCACTGCAGACTTTTGAAGAGGCACGGGCCCAGAGGCCTAGCTTGGGCTTTCCTTGGTGAGGCCGTTCACTAGATGCAGAACACCCTGCCTCGAGAAGTTGATTAAGGGAGGAAAACAGTGTGTACTCTGTGTCTCATTGGACTTGTTAAAAACCACAGAGATGTATGCTGCCTGTGCCCATGGAAATGGGGGCATGATGGTACTAGCCTTGCTTTCCGTTTGGAAAGCTCCATTCTTGCCGCCGGGAAGCTCCCTGAAATTCTCTGCTGTTGACAGGCCTCTGGTCCCTCTACATTGGTGTGGGAAGAAAATGAGTTTTCTCTGGCTACACACGGAGCTTCTTTGGCCGGGGTGGGGCTCACCTTGCCATGCTCTAGAGCTAAAGGGAATCTCAACGTGAGTCCTTGCCTCGAGGTAAGGCCCTGAGTAGCCCTGCAGAAAGGGAGGCATTCAGCTCTTTCCATTAGTTCTTAGTCGCTGTTCTCCTTTACTTTAAAGGAAGTACCCTTTTCAGGACTCCTAGGCCTCTCGGGTGAGCATCATTTTTGTTCCAAGATCCCTGAGTATCTCCACACCCCTGTAGGCCTGCTGAGCAACAACGAGGCCCATTGGTCCCTCGGAGTTCCTCTGTGTCTGCTGAGTCATGGGCAACACACTGCACTCTTTCTTGTCATATCTTGATTCACAGCACTCGCACGAGTTCACGAGCACCGTTCTAGCAAGTTCCAACATGCCGTGGAAGTCGAACTCATTCTTTAGACTGAGCTGCACAGAGGAAAAACACTAGGCTTCTTCTTCCATCTAAGACCTCTTACCTGAAGTTACACTGCCATCAGGAGAAACACTGCTTGCATTCTCATTGCAACTAAAGCAGAGTTTTTCCTGTAGCACTGCAGGCTTTTGAAGAGGCACGGGCCCATGGGCCTAGCTAGGGCCTTCCTTGGTGAGGCCGTTCACAAGACGCAGAACACCCTGCCTCGAGAAGTTGATTCAGGGAAGCAACCAGTGTGTACCCTGTGGTTCTTTTGACTTGTTAGAAACCACAGAGATGTATGCTGCCTGTGCCCATGGTAATGGGGGCATGATGGTACTAGCCTTGCTTTCCATTTGGAAAGCCCCATTCTTGCTGCCGTGAAGCTCCCTGAAATTCTCTGCTGTTAACAGCTCTCTGGCCACTGTAGGCATGGGTGTGGGAAGAAAATGAGATTTCTCTGGCTACACACGGAGCTTCATTGGCCCGGTTGGGGCTCACCTTGCCATGCTCTAGAGCTAAAGGGAATCTCAACGTGAGTCCTTGCCTCGAGGTAAGGCCCTGAGTAGCCCTGCAGAAAGGGAGGCATGCAGCTCTTTCCATGAGCTCTTAGTGGAGGTTCCGCTTTATGTTAAAGGAAGCACCCTTTTCAGGACTCCTAGGCCCTTCGGGTGAGCATCATTTTTGTTCCAAGATCACTGACGCCCTCCACACCCCTGTGGGCCTGCTGAGCAGCATTGATTCCCATACGACCCTCGGAGGCCCTCTGTGTCTGCCGAGTCTCTGGCAACACACTGTACGTTACTTCAATAGAGCTATATTTCCAGAGCACTCGAACAGCATCAGAACCACATTTCTAGGCAGTCCAACATGTCCTGCAAGTTTTCGAGATTGCCCTCGTCTGAGCTGCCCTGAGAACACACTCTTCTTAGAATTTATCGAGGACCTCTTTCCTGAAGTCACTCTATTCAAGGAGAAATACAGCATCCTAACATGCTGTGTCGCTCACAGTGCAAGCAACGGGAGAACTTGCCTCGAGGTAAGGCCCTGAAATGCTATGCAGAAGCGGAGGTGTGTAGCCGTTTCCATGAGGCCGTAGTCGCCGCTCTGCAGCATTTTAACGCCAGTACGCTTTTCAGGACTCCTAGGTGCCTCGCCTGGAAACCCTATTCCCTGCAAGAAGAGCAAGTACCCTCAGGCTCCCCTGGCCCTTCTAAGCAATATCCAGGCCCGTAGCTTTCCGACTCACAGTGTGTATGCCGAGTGTAGGGCAACACAGTGCACTCTTATTGGGACATCTTGAGTAAGCCAGCACTCATACAGGTTCACGAGCACCGTTCTAGCAAGTTCCTACATGCCGTGGAAGTCGCACTCATTCCCTGGTCTGAGCTGCACAGAGAAAAACACTAGGCTTCTCCTTCCATCCAGGACCTCCTACCTGAAGTCACCCTGCCTCCAGGAAGAAGACGACTTGCCTTCCTATTGCAACTAAAGCACAGTTTTTCCTGAAGCACTGCAGACTTGTGAAGAGGCACGGGCCCAGAGGCCTAGCTTGGGCTTTCCTTGGTGAGGCCGTTCACTAGATGCAGAACACCCTGCCTCGAGAAGTTGATTAAGGGAGGAAAACAGTGTGTACTCTGTGTCTCATTGGACTTGTTAAAAACCACAGAGATGTATGCTGCCTGTGCCCATGGAAATGGGGGCATGATGGTACTAGCCTTGCTTTCCATTTGGAAAGCTCCATTCTTGCCGCCGGGAAGCTCCCTGAAATTCTCTGCTGTTGACAGGCCTCTGGTCCCTCTACATTGGTGTGGGAAGAAAATGAGTTTTCTCTGGCTACACACGGAGCTTCTTTGGCCGGGGTGGGGCTCACCTTGCCATGCTCTAGAGCTAAAGGGAATCTCAACGTGAGTCCTTGCCTCGAGGTAAGGCCCTGAGTAGCCCTGCAGAAAGGGAGGCATGCAGCTCTTTCCATGAGCTCTTAGTGGAGGTTCCGCTTTATGTTAAAGGAAGCACCCTTTTCAGGACTCCTAGGCCCTTCGGGTGAGCATCATTTTTGTTCCAAGATCACTGACGCCCTCCACACCCCTGTGGGCCTGCTGAGCAGCATTGATTCCCATACGACCCTCGGAGGCCCTCTGTGTCTGCCGAGTCTCTGGCAACACACTGTACGTTACTTCAATAGAGCTATATTTCCAGAGCACTCGAACAGCATCAGAACCACATTTCTAGGCAGTCCAACATGTCCTGCAAGTTTTCGAGATTGCCCTCGTCTGAGCTGCCCTGAGAACACACTCTTCTTAGAATTTATCGAGGACCTCTTTCCTGAAGTCACTCTATTCAAGGAGAAATACAGCATCCTAACATGCTGTGTCGCTCACAGTGCAAGCAACGGGAGAACTTGCCTCGAGGTAAGGCCCTGAAATGCTATGCAGAAGCGGAGGTGTGTAGCCGTTTCCATGAGGCCGTAGTCGCCGCTCTGCAGCATTTTAACGCCAGTACGCTTTTCAGGACTCCTAGGTGCCTCGCCTGGAAACCCTATTCCCTGCAAGAAGAGCAAGTACCCTCAGGCTCCCCTGGCCCTTCTAAGCAATATCCAGGCCCGTAGCTTTCCGACTCACAGTGTGTATGCCGAGTGTAGGGCAACACAGTGCACTCTTATTGGGACATCTTGAGTAAGCCAGCACTCATACAAGGTTCACGAGCACCGTTCTAGCAAGTTCCTACATGCCGTGGAAGTCGCACTCATTCCCTGGTCTGAGCTGCACAGAGAAAAACACTAGGCTTCTCCTTCCATCCAGGACCTCCTACCTGAAGTCACCCTGCCTCCAGGAAGAAGACGACTTGCCTTCCTATTGCAACTAAAGCACAGTTTTTCCTGAAGCACTGCAGACTTTTGAAGAGGCACGGGCCCAGAGGCCTAGCTTGGGCTTTCCTTGGTGAGGCCGTTCACTAGATGCAGAACACCCTGCCTCGAGAAGTTGATTAAGGGAGGAAAACAGTGTGTACTCTGTGTCTCATTGGACTTGTTAAAAACCACAGAGATGTATGCTGCCTGTGCCCATGGAAATGGGGGCATGATGGTACTAGCCTTGCTTTCCATTTGGAAAGCTCCATTCTTGCCGCCGGGAAGCTCCCTGAAATTCTCTGCTGTTGACAGGCCTCTGGTCCCTCTACATTGGTGTGGGAAGAAAATGAGTTTTCTCTGGCTACACACGGAGCTTCTTTGGCCGGGGTGGGGCTCACCTTGCCATGCTCTAGAGCTAAAGGGAATCTCAACGTGAGTCCTTGCCTCGAGGTAAGGCCCTGAGTAGCCCTGCAGAAAGGGAGGCATTCAGCTCTTTTCCATTAGTTCTTAGTCGCTGTTCTCCTTTACTTTAAAGGAAGTACCCTTTTCAGGACTCCTAGGCCTCTCGGGTGAGCATCATTTTTGTTCCAAGATCCCTGAGTATCTCCACACCCCTGTAGGCCTGCTGAGCAACAACGAGGCCCATTGGTCCCTCGGAGTTCCTCTGTGTCTGCTGAGTCATGGGCAACACACTGCACTCTTTCTTGTCATATCTTGATTCACAGCACTCGCACAAGTTCACGAGCACCGTTCTAGCAAGTTCCAACATGCCGTGGAAGTCGAACTCATTCTTTAGACTGAGCTGCACAGAGGAAAAACACTAGGCTTCTTCTTCCATCTAAGACCTCTTACCTGAAGTTACACTGCCATCAGGAGAAACACTGCTTGCATTCTCATTGCAACTAAAGCAGAGTTTTTCCTGTAGCACTGCAGGCTTTTGAAGAGGCACGGGCCCATGGGCCTAGCTAGGGCCTTCCTTGGTGAGGCCGTTCACAAGACGCAGAACACCCTGCCTCGAGAAGTTGATTCAGGGAAGCAACCAGTGTGTACCCTGTGGTTCTTTTGACTTGTTAGAAACCACAGAGATGTATGCTGCCTGTGCCCATGGTAATGGGGGCATGATGGTACTAGCCTTGCTTTCCATTTGGAAAGCCCCATTCTTGCTGCCGTGAAGCTCCCTGAAATTCTCTGCTGTTAACAGCTCTCTGGCCACTGTAGGCATGGGTGTGGGAAGAAAATGAGATTTCTCTGGCTACACACGGAGCTTCATTGGCCCGGTTGGGGCTCACCTTGCCATGCTCTAGAGCTAAAGGGAATCTCAACGTGAGTCCTTGCCTCGAGGTAAGGCCCTGAGTAGCCCTGCAGAAAGGGAGGCATGCAGCTCTTTCCATGAGCTCTTAGTGGAGGTTCCGCTTTATGTTAAAGGAAGCACCCTTTTCAGGACTCCTAGGCCCTTCGGGTGAGCATCATTTTTGTTCCAAGATCACTGACGCCCTCCACACCCCTGTGGGCCTGCTGAGCAGCATTGATTCCCATACGACCCTCGGAGGCCCTCTGTGTCTGCCGAGTCTCTGGCAACACACTGTACGTTACTTCAATAGAGCTATATTTCCAGAGCACTCGAACAGCATCAGAACCACATTTCTAGGCAGTCCAACATGTCCTGCAAGTTTTCGAGATTGCCCTCGTCTGAGCTGCCCTGAGAACACACTCTTCTTAGAATTTATCGAGGACCTCTTTCCTGAAGTCACTCTATTCAAGGAGAAATACAGCATCCTAACATGCTGTGTCGCTCACAGTGCAAGCAACGGGAGAACTTGCCTCGAGGTAAGGCCCTGAAATGCTATGCAGAAGCGGAGGTGTGTAGCCGTTTCCATGAGGCCGTAGTCGCCGCTCTGCAGCATTTTAACGCCAGTACGCTTTTCAGGACTCCTAGGTGCCTCGCCTGGAAACCCTATTCCCTGCAAGAAGAGCAAGTACCCTCAGGCTCCCCTGGCCCTTCTAAGCAATATCCAGGCCCGTAGCTTTCCGACTCACAGTGTGTATGCCGAGTGTAGGGCAACACAGTGCACTCTTATTGGGACATCTTGAGTAAGCCAGCACTCATACAAGGTTCACGAGCACCGTTCTAGCAAGTTCCTACATGCCGTGGAAGTCGCACTCATTCCCTGGTCTGAGCTGCACAGAGAAAAACACTAGGCTTCTCCTTCCATCCAGGACCTCCTACCTGAAGTCACCCTGCCTCCAGGAAGAAGACGACTTGCCTTCCTATTGCAACTAAAGCACAGTTTTTCCTGAAGCACTGCAGACTTTTGAAGAGGCACGGGCCCAGAGGCCTAGCTTGGGCTTTCCTTGGTGAGGCCGTTCACTAGATGCAGAACACCCTGCCTCGAGAAGTTGATTAAGGGAGGAAAACAGTGTGTACTCTGTGTCTCATTGGACTTGTTAAAAACCACAGAGATGTATGCTGCCTGTGCCCATGGAAATGGGGGCATGATGGTACTAGCCTTGCTTTCCGTTTGGAAAGCTCCATTCTTGCCGCCGGGAAGCTCCCTGAAATTCTCTGCTGTTGACAGGCCTCTGGTCCCTCTACATTGGTGTGGGAAGAAAATGAGTTTTCTCTGGCTACACACGGAGCTTCTTTGGCCGGGGTGGGGCTCACCTTGCCATGCTCTAGAGCTAAAGGGAATCTCAACGTGAGTCCTTGCCTCGAGGTAAGGCCCTGAGTAGCCCTGCAGAAAGGGAGGCATTCAGCTCTTTCCATTAGTTCTTAGTCGCTGTTCTCCTTTACTTTAAAGGAAGTACCCTTTTCAGGACTCCTAGGCCTCTCGGGTGAGCATCATTTTTGTTCCAAGATCCCTGAGTATCTCCACACCCCTGTAGGCCTGCTGAGCAACAACGAGGCCCATTGGTCCCTCGGAGTTCCTCTGTGTCTGCTGAGTCATGGGCAACACACTGCACTCTTTCTTGTCATATCTTGATTCACAGCACTCGCACGAGTTCACGAGCACCGTTCTAGCAAGTTCCAACATGCCGTGGAAGTCGAACTCATTCTTTAGACTGAGCTGCACAGAGGAAAAACACTAGGCTTCTTCTTCCATCTAAGACCTCTTACCTGAAGTTACACTGCCATCAGGAGAAACACTGCTTGCATTCTTATTGCAACTAAAGCAGAGTTTTTCCTGTAGCACTGCAGGCTTTTGAAGAGGCACGGGCCCATGGGCCTAGCTAGGGCCTTCCTTGGTGAGGCCGTTCACAAGACGCAGAACACCCTGCCTCGAGAAGTTGATTCAGGGAAGCAACCAGTGTGTACCCTGTGGTTCTTTTGACTTGTTAGAAACCACAGAGGTGTATGCTGCCTGTGCCCATGGTAATGGGGGCATGATGGTACTAGCCTTGCTTTCCATTTGGAAAGCCCCATTCTTGCTGCCGTGAAGCTCCCTGAAATTCTCTGCTGTTAACAGCTCTCTGGCCACTGTAGGCATGGGTGTGGGAAGAAAATGAGATTTCTCTGGCTACACACGGAGCTTCATTGGCCCGGTTGGGGCTCACCTTGCCATGCTCTAGAGCTAAAGGGAATCTCAACGTGAGTCCTTGCCTCGAGGTAAGGCCCTGAGTAGCCCTGCAGAAAGGGAGGCATGCAGCTCTTTCCATGAGCTCTTAGTGGAGGTTCCGCTTTATGTTAAAGGAAGCACCCTTTTCAGGACTCCTAGGCCCTTCGGGTGAGCATCATTTTTGTTCCAAGATCACTGACGCCCTCCACACCCCTGTGGGCCTGCTGAGCAGCATTGATTCCCATACGACCCTCGGAGGCCCTCTGTGTCTGCCGAGTCTCTGGCAACACACTGTACGTTACTTCAATAGAGCTATATTTCCAGAGCACTCGAACAGCATCAGAACCACATTTCTAGGCAGTCCAACATGTCCTGCAAGTTTTCGAGATTGCCCTCGTCTGAGCTGCCCTGAGAACACACTCTTCTTAGAATTTATCGAGGACCTCTTTCCTGAAGTCACTCTATTCAAGGAGAAATACAGCATCCTAACATGCTGTGTCGCTCACAGTGCAAGCAACGGGAGAACTTGCCTCGAGGTAAGGCCCTGAAATGCTATGCAGAAGCGGAGGTGTGTAGCCGTTTCCATGAGGCCGTAGTCGCCGCTCTGCAGCATTTTAACGCCAGTACGCTTTTCAGGACTCCTAGGTGCCTCGCCTGGAAACCCTATTCCCTGCAAGAAGAGCAAGTACCCTCAGGCTCCCCTGGCCCTTCTAAGCAATATCCAGGCCCGTAGCTTTCCGACTCACAGTGTGTATGCCGAGTGTAGGGCAACACAGTGCACTCTTATTGGGACATCTTGAGTAAGCCAGCACTCATACAAGGTTCACGAGCACCGTTCTAGCAAGTTCCTACATGCCGTGGAAGTCGCACTCATTCCCTGGTCTGAGCTGCACAGAGAAAAACACTAGGCTTCTCCTTCCATCCAGGACCTCCTACCTGAAGTCACCCTGCCTCCAGGAAGAAGACGACTTGCCTTCCTATTGCAACTAAAGCACAGTTTTTCCTGAAGCACTGCAGACTTTTGAAGAGGCACGGGCCCAGAGGCCTAGCTTGGGCTTTCCTTGGTGAGGCCGTTCACTAGATGCAGAACACCCTGCCTCGAGAAGTTGATTAAGGGAGGAAAACAGTGTGTACTCTGTGTCTCATTGGACTTGTTAAAAACCACAGAGATGTATGCTGCCTGTGCCCATGGAAATGGGGGCATGATGGTACTAGCCTTGCTTTCCGTTTGGAAAGCTCCAGTCTTGCCGCCGGGAAGCTCCCTGAAATTCTCTGCTGTTGACAGGCCTCTGGTCCCTCTACATTGGTGTGGGAAGAAAATGAGTTTTCTCTGGCTACACACGGAGCTTCTTTGGCCGGGGTGGGGCTCACCTTGCCATGCTCTAGAGCTAAAGGGAATCTCAACGTGAGTCCTTGCCTCGAGGTAAGGCCCTGAGTAGCCCTGCAGAAAGGGAGGCATTCAGCTCTTTCCATTAGTTCTTAGTCGCTGTTCTCCTTTACTTTAAAGGAAGTACCCTTTTCAGGACTCCTAGGCCTCTCGGGTGAGCATCATTTTTGTTCCAAGATCCCTGAGTATCTCCACACCCCTGTAGGCCTGCTGAGCAACAACGAGGCCCATTGGTCCCTCGGAGTTCCTCTGTGTCTGCTGAGTCATGGGCAACACACTGCACTCTTTCTTGTCATATCTTGATTCACAGCACTCGCACGAGTTCACGAGCACCGTTCTAGCAAGTTCCAACATGCCGTGGAAGTCGAACTCATTCTTTAGACTGAGCTGCACAGAGGAAAAACACTAGGCTTCTTCTTCCATCTAAGACCTCTTACCTGAAGTTACACTGCCATCAGGAGAAACACTGCTTGCATTCTCATTGCAACTAAAGCAGAGTTTTTCCTGTAGCACTGCAGGCTTTTGAAGAGGCACGGGCCCATGGGCCTAGCTAGGGCCTTCCTTGGTGAGGCCGTTCACAAGACGCAGAACACCCTGCCTCGAGAAGTTGATTCAGGGAAGCAACCAGTGTGTACCCTGTGGTTCTTTTGACTTGTTAGAAACCACAGAGATGTATGCTGCCTGTGCCCATGGTAATGGGGGCATGATGGTACTAGCCTTGCTTTCCATTTGGAAAGCCCCATTCTTGCTGCCGTGAAGCTCCCTGAAATTCTCTGCTGTTAACAGCTCTCTGGCCACTGTAGGCATGGGTGTGGGAAGAAAATGAGATTTCTCTGGCTACACACGGAGCTTCATTGGCCCGGTTGGGGCTCACCTTGCCATGCTCTAGAGCTAAAGGGAATCTCAACGTGAGTCCTTGCCTCGAGGTAAGGCCCTGAGTAGCCCTGCAGAAAGGGAGGCATGCAGCTCTTTCCATGAGCTCTTAGTGGAGGTTCCGCTTTATGTTAAAGGAAGCACCCTTTTCAGGACTCCTAGGCCCTTCGGGTGAGCATCATTTTTGTTCCAAGATCACTGACGCCCTCCACACCCCTGTGGGCCTGCTGAGCAGCATTGATTCCCATACGACCCTCGGAGGCCCTCTGTGTCTGCCGAGTCTCTGGCAACACACTGTACGTTACTTCAATAGAGCTATATTTCCAGAGCACTCGAACAGCATCAGAACCACATTTCTAGGCAGTCCAACATGTCCTGCAAGTTTTCGAGATTGCCCTCGTCTGAGCTGCCCTGAGAACACACTCTTCTTAGAATTTATCGAGGACCTCTTTCCTGAAGTCACTCTATTCAAGGAGAAATACAGCATCCTAACATGCTGTGTCGCTCACAGTGCAAGCAACGGGAGAACTTGCCTCGAGGTAAGGCCCTGAAATGCTATGCAGAAGCGGAGGTGTGTAGCCGTTTCCATGAGGCCGTAGTCGCCGCTCTGCAGCATTTTAACGCCAGTACGCTTTTCAGGACTCCTAGGTGCCTCGCCTGGAAACCCTATTCCCTGCAAGAAGAGCAAGTACCCTCAGGCTCCCCTGGCCCTTCTAAGCAATATCCAGGCCCGTAGCTTTCCGACTCACAGTGTGTATGCCGAGTGTAGGGCAACACAGTGCACTCTTATTGGGACATCTTGAGTAAGCCAGCACTCATACAAGGTTCACGAGCACCGTTCTAGCAAGTTCCTACATGCCGTGGAAGTCGCACTCATTCCCTGGTCTGAGCTGCACAGAGAAAAACACTAGGCTTCTCCTTCCATCCAGGACCTCCTACCTGAAGTCACCCTGCCTCCAGGAAGAAGACGACTTGCCTTCCTATTGCAACTAAAGCACAGTTTTTCCTGAAGCACTGCAGACTTTTGAAGAGGCACGGGCCCAGAGGCCTAGCTTGGGCTTTCCTTGGTGAGGCCGTTCACTAGATGCAGAACACCCTGCCTCGAGAAGTTGATTAAGGGAGGAAAACAGTGTGTACTCTGTGTCTCATTGGACTTGTTAAAAACCACAGAGATGTATGCTGCCTGTGCCCATGGAAATGGGGGCATGATGGTACTAGCCTTGCTTTCCATTTGGAAAGCCCCATTCTTGCTGCCGTGAAGCTCCCTGAAATTCTCTGCTGTTAACAGCTCTCTGGCCACTGTAGGCATGGGTGTGGGAAGAAAATGAGATTTCTCTGGCTACACACGGAGCTTCATTGGCCCGGTTGGGGCTCACCTTGCCATGCTCTAGAGCTAAAGGGAATCTCAACGTGAGTCCTTGCCTCGAGGTAAGGCCCTGAGTAGCCCTGCAGAAAGGGAGGCATGCAGCTCTTTCCATGAGCTCTTAGTGGAGGTTCCGCTTTATGTTAAAGGAAGCACCCTTTTCAGGACTCCTAGGCCCTTCGGGTGAGCATCATTTTTGTTCCAAGATCACTGACGCCCTCCACACCCCTGTGGGCCTGCTGAGCAGCATTGATTCCCATACGACCCTCGGAGGCCCTCTGTGTCTGCCGAGTCTCTGGCAACACACTGTACGTTACTTCAATAGAGCTATATTTCCAGAGCACTCGAACAGCATCAGAACCACATTTCTAGGCAGTCCAACATGTCCTGCAAGTTTTCGAGATTGCCCTCGTCTGAGCTGCCCTGAGAACACACTCTTCTTAGAATTTATCGAGGACCTCTTTCCTGAAGTCACTCTATTCAAGGAGAAATACAGCATCCTAACATGCTGTGTCGCTCACAGTGCAAGCAACGGGAGAACTTGCCTCGAGGTAAGGCCCTGAAATGCTATGCAGAAGCGGAGGTGTGTAGCCGTTTCCATGAGGCCGTAGTCGCCGCTCTGCAGCATTTTAACGCCAGTACGCTTTTCAGGACTCCTAGGTGCCTCGCCTGGAAACCCTATTCCCTGCAAGAAGAGCAAGTACCCTCAGGCTCCCCTGGCCCTTCTAAGCAATATCCAGGCCCGTAGCTTTCCGACTCACAGTGTGTATGCCGAGTGTAGGGCAACACAGTGCACTCTTATTGGGACATCTTGAGTAAGCCAGCACTCATACAGGTTCACGAGCACCGTTCTAGCAAGTTCCTACATGCCGTGGAAGTCGCACTCATTCCCTGGTCTGAGCTGCACAGAGAAAAACACTAGGCTTCTCCTTCCATCCAGGACCTCCTACCTGAAGTCACCCTGCCTCCAGGAAGAAGACGACTTGCCTTCCTATTGCAACTAAAGCACAGTTTTTCCTGAAGCACTGCAGACTTTTGAAGAGGCACGGGCCCAGAGGCCTAGCTTGGGCTTTCCTTGGTGAGGCCGTTCACTAGATGCAGAACACCCTGCCTCGAGAAGTTGATTAAGGGAGGAAAACAGTGTGTACTCTGTGTCTCATTGGACTTGTTAAAAACCACAGAGATGTATGCTGCCTGTGCCCATGGAAATGGGGGCATGATGGTACTAGCCTTGCTTTCCATTTGGAAAGCTCCATTCTTGCCGCCGGGAAGCTCCCTGAAATTCTCTGCTGTTGACAGGCCTCTGGTCCCTCTACATTGGTGTGGGAAGAAAATGAGTTTTCTCTGGCTACACACGGAGCTTCTTTGGCCGGGGTGGGGCTCACCTTGCCATGCTCTAGAGCTAAAGGGAATCTCAACGTGAGTCCTTGCCTCGAGGTAAGGCCCTGAGTAGCCCTGCAGAAAGGGAGGCATTCAGCTCTTTTCCATTAGTTCTTAGTCGCTGTTCTCCTTTACTTTAAAGGAAGTACCCTTTTCAGGACTCCTAGGCCTCTCGGGTGAGCATCATTTTTGTTCCAAGATCCCTGAGTATCTCCACACCCCTGTAGGCCTGCTGAGCAACAACGAGGCCCATTGGTCCCTCGGAGTTCCTCTGTGTCTGCTGAGTCATGGGCAACACACTGCACTCTTTCTTGTCATATCTTGATTCACAGCACTCGCACAAGTTCACGAGCACCGTTCTAGCAAGTTCCAACATGCCGTGGAAGTCGAACTCATTCTTTAGACTGAGCTGCACAGAGGAAAAACACTAGGCTTCTTCTTCCATCTAAGACCTCTTACCTGAAGTTACACTGCCATCAGGAGAAACACTGCTTGCATTCTCATTGCAACTAAAGCAGAGTTTTTCCTGTAGCACTGCAGGCTTTTGAAGAGGCACGGGCCCATGGGCCTAGCTAGGGCCTTCCTTGGTGAGGCCGTTCACAAGACGCAGAACACCCTGCCTCGAGAAGTTGATTCAGGGAAGCAACCAGTGTGTACCCTGTGGTTCTTTTGACTTGTTAGAAACCACAGAGATGTATGCTGCCTGTGCCCATGGAAATGGGGGCATGATGGTACTAGCCTTGCTTTCCATTTGGAAAGCCCCATTCTTGCTGCCGTGAAGCTCCCTGAAATTCTCTGCTGTTAACAGCTCTCTGGCCACTGTAGGCATGGGTGTGGGAAGAAAATGAGATTTCTCTGGCTACACACGGAGCTTCATTGGCCCGGTTGGGGCTCACCTTGCCATGCTCTAGAGCTAAAGGGAATCTCAACGTGAGTCCTTGCCTCGAGGTAAGGCCCTGAGTAGCCCTGCAGAAAGGGAGGCATGCAGCTCTTTCCATGAGCTCTTAGTGGAGGTTCCGCTTTATGTTAAAGGAAGCACCCTTTTCAGGACTCCTAGGCCCTTCGGGTGAGCATCATTTTTGTTCCAAGATCACTGACGCCCTCCACACCCCTGTGGGCCTGCTGAGCAGCATTGATTCCCATACGACCCTCGGAGGCCCTCTGTGTCTGCCGAGTCTCTGGCAACACACTGTACGTTACTTCAATAGAGCTATATTTCCAGAGCACTCGAACAGCATCAGAACCACATTTCTAGGCAGTCCAACATGTCCTGCAAGTTTTCGAGATTGCCCTCGTCTGAGCTGCCCTGAGAACACACTCTTCTTAGAATTTATCGAGGACCTCTTTCCTGAAGTCACTCTATTCAAGGAGAAATACAGCATCCTAACATGCTGTGTCGCTCACAGTGCAAGCAACGGGAGAACTTGCCTCGAGGTAAGGCCCTGAAATGCTATGCAGAAGCGGAGGTGTGTAGCCGTTTCCATGAGGCCGTAGTCGCCGCTCTGCAGCATTTTAACGCCAGTACGCTTTTCAGGACTCCTAGGTGCCTCGCCTGGAAACCCTATTCCCTGCAAGAAGAGCAAGTACCCTCAGGCTCCCCTGGCCCTTCTAAGCAATATCCAGACCCGTAGCTTTCCGACTCACAGTGTGTATGCCGAGTGTAGGGCAACACAGTGCACTCTTATTGGGACATCTTGAGTAAGCCAGCACTCATACAAGGTTCACGAGCACCGTTCTAGCAAGTTCCTACATGCCGTGGAAGTCGCACTCATTCCCTGGTCTGAGCTGCACAGAGAAAAACACTAGGCTTCTCCTTCCATCCAGGACCTCCTACCTGAAGTCACCCTGCCTCCAGGAAGAAGACGACTTGCCTTCCTATTGCAACTAAAGCACAGTTTTTCCTGAAGCACTGCAGACTTGTGAAGAGGCACGGGCCCAGAGGCCTAGCTTGGGCTTTCCTTGGTGAGGCCGTTCACTAGATGCAGAACACCCTGCCTCGAGAAGTTGATTAAGGGAGGAAAACAGTGTGTACTCTGTGTCTCATTGGACTTGTTAAAAACCACAGAGATGTATGCTGCCTGTGCCCATGGAAATGGGGGCATGATGGTACTAGCCTTGCTTTCCGTTTGGAAAGCTCCAGTCTTGCCGCCGGGAAGCTCCCTGAAATTCTCTGCTGTTGACAGGCCTCTGGTCCCTCTACATTGGTGTGGGAAGAAAATGAGTTTTCTCTGGCTACACACGGAGCTTCTTTGGCCGGGGTGGGGCTCACCTTGCCATGCTCTAGAGCTAAAGGGAATCTCAACGTGAGTCCTTGCCTCGAGGTAAGGCCCTGAGTAGCCCTGCAGAAAGGGAGGCATTCAGCTCTTTTCCATTAGTTCTTAGTCGCTGTTCTCCTTTACTTTAAAGGAAGTACCCTTTTCAGGACTCCTAGGCCTCTCGGGTGAGCATCATTTTTGTTCCAAGATCCCTGAGTATCTCCACACCCCTGTAGGCCTGCTGAGCAACAACGAGGCCCATTGGTCCCTCGGAGTTCCTCTGTGTCTGCTGAGTCATGGGCAACACACTGCACTCTTTCTTGTCATATCTTGATTCACAGCACTCGCACAAGTTCACGAGCACCGTTCTAGCAAGTTCCAACATGCCGTGGAAGTCGAACTCATTCTTTAGACTGAGCTGCACAGAGGAAAAACACTAGGCTTCTTCTTCCATCTAAGACCTCTTACCTGAAGTTACACTGCCATCAGGAGAAACACTGCTTGCATTCTCATTGCAACTAAAGCAGAGTTTTTCCTGTAGCACTGCAGGCTTTTGAAGAGGCACGGGCCCATGGGCCTAGCTAGGGCCTTCCTTGGTGAGGCCGTTCACAAGACGCAGAACACCCTGCCTCGAGAAGTTGATTCAGGGAAGCAACCAGTGTGTACCCTGTGGTTCTTTTGACTTGTTAGAAACCACAGAGATGTATGCTGCCTGTGCCCATGGAAATGGGGGCATGATGGTACTAGCCTTGCTTTCCATTTGGAAAGCCCCATTCTTGCTGCCGTGAAGCTCCCTGAAATTCTCTGCTGTTAACAGCTCTCTGGCCACTGTAGGCATGGGTGTGGGAAGAAAATGAGATTTCTCTGGCTACACACGGAGCTTCATTGGCCCGGTTGGGGCTCACCTTGCCATGCTCTAGAGCTAAAGGGAATCTCAACGTGAGTCCTTGCCTCGAGGTAAGGCCCTGAGTAGCCCTGCAGAAAGGGAGGCATGCAGCTCTTTCCATGAGCTCTTAGTGGAGGTTCCGCTTTATGTTAAAGGAAGCACCCTTTTCAGGACTCCTAGGCCCTTCGGGTGAGCATCATTTTTGTTCCAAGATCACTGACGCCCTCCACACCCCTGTGGGCCTGCTGAGCAGCATTGATTCCCATACGACCCTCGGAGGCCCTCTGTGTCTGCCGAGTCTCTGGCAACACACTGTACGTTACTTCAATAGAGCTATATTTCCAGAGCACTCGAACAGCATCAGAACCACATTTCTAGGCAGTCCAACATGTCCTGCAAGTTTTCGAGATTGCCCTCGTCTGAGCTGCCCTGAGAACACACTCTTCTTAGAATTTATCGAGGACCTCTTTCCTGAAGTCACTCTATTCAAGGAGAAATACAGCATCCTAACATGCTGTGTCGCTCACAGTGCAAGCAACGGGAGAACTTGCCTCGAGGTAAGGCCCTGAAATGCTATGCAGAAGCGGAGGTGTGTAGCCGTTTCCATGAGGCCGTAGTCGCCGCTCTGCAGCATTTTAACGCCAGTACGCTTTTCAGGACTCCTAGGTGCCTCGCCTGGAAACCCTATTCCCTGCAAGAAGAGCAAGTACCCTCAGGCTCCCCTGGCCCTTCTAAGCAATATCCAGGCCCGTAGCTTTCCGACTCACAGTGTGTATGCCGAGTGTAGGGCAACACAGTGCACTCTTATTGGGACATCTTGAGTAAGCCAGCACTCATACAAGGTTCACGAGCACCGTTCTAGCAAGTTCCTACATGCCGTGGAAGTCACACTCATTCCCTGGTCTGAGCTGCACAGAGAAAAACACTAGGCTTCTCCTTCCATCCAGGACCTCCTACCTGAAGTCACCCTGCCTCCAGGAAGAAGACGACTTGCCTTCCTATTGCAACTAAAGCACAGTTTTTCCTGAAGCACTGCAGACTTTTGAAGAGGCACGGGCCCAGAGGCCTAGCTTGGGCTTTCCTTGGTGAGGCCGTTCACTAGATGCAGAACACCCTGCCTCGAGAAGTTGATTAAGGGAGGAAAACAGTGTGTACTCTGTGTCTCATTGGACTTGTTAAAAACCACAGAGATGTATGCTGCCTGTGCCCATGGAAATGGGGGCATGATGGTACTAGCCTTGCTTTCCGTTTGGAAAGCTCCATTCTTGCCGCCGGGAAGCTCCCTGAAATTCTCTGCTGTTGACAGGCCTCTGGTCCCTCTACATTGGTGTGGGAAGAAAATGAGTTTTCTCTGGCTACACACGGAGCTTCTTTGGCCGGGGTGGGGCTCACCTTGCCATGCTCTAGAGCTAAAGGGAATCTCAACGTGAGTCCTTGCCTCGAGGTAAGGCCCTGAGTAGCCCTGCAGAAAGGGAGGCATTCAGCTCTTTCCATTAGTTCTTAGTCGCTGTTCTCCTTTACTTTAAAGGAAGTACCCTTTTCAGGACTCCTAGGCCTCTCGGGTGAGCATCATTTTTGTTCCAAGATCCCTGAGTATCTCCACACCCCTGTAGGCCTGCTGAGCAACAACGAGGCCCATTGGTCCCTCGGAGTTCCTCTGTGTCTGCTGAGTCATGGGCAACACACTGCACTCTTTCTTGTCATATCTTGATTCACAGCACTCGCACGAGTTCACGAGCACCGTTCTAGCAAGTTCCAACATGCCGTGGAAGTCGAACTCATTCTTTAGACTGAGCTGCACAGAGGAAAAACACTAGGCTTCTTCTTCCATCTAAGACCTCTTACCTGAAGTTACACTGCCATCAGGAGAAACACTGCTTGCATTCTCATTGCAACTAAAGCAGAGTTTTTCCTGTAGCACTGCAGGCTTTTGAAGAGGCACGGGCCCATGGGCCTAGCTAGGGCCTTCCTTGGTGAGGCCGTTCACAAGACGCAGAACACCCTGCCTCGAGAAGTTGATTCAGGGAAGCAACCAGTGTGTACCCTGTGGTTCTTTTGACTTGTTAGAAACCACAGAGATGTATGCTGCCTGTGCCCATGGTAATGGGGGCATGATGGTACTAGCCTTGCTTTCCATTTGGAAAGCCCCATTCTTGCTGCCGTGAAGCTCCCTGAAATTCTCTGCTGTTAACAGCTCTCTGGCCACTGTAGGCATGGGTGTGGGAAGAAAATGAGATTTCTCTGGCTACACACGGAGCTTCATTGGCCCGGTTGGGGCTCACCTTGCCATGCTCTAGAGCTAAAGGGAATCTCAACGTGAGTCCTTGCCTCGAGGTAAGGCCCTGAGTAGCCCTGCAGAAAGGGAGGCATGCAGCTCTTTCCATGAGCTCTTAGTGGAGGTTCCGCTTTATGTTAAAGGAAGCACCCTTTTCAGGACTCCTAGGCCCTTCGGGTGAGCATCATTTTTGTTCCAAGATCACTGACGCCCTCCACACCCCTGTGGGCCTGCTGAGCAGCATTGATTCCCATACGACCCTCGGAGGCCCTCTGTGTCTGCCGAGTCTCTGGCAACACACTGTACGTTACTTCAATAGAGCTATATTTCCAGAGCACTCGAACAGCATCAGAACCACATTTCTAGGCAGTCCAACATGTCCTGCAAGTTTTCGAGATTGCCCTCGTCTGAGCTGCCCTGAGAACACACTCTTCTTAGAATTTATCGAGGACCTCTTTCCTGAAGTCACTCTATTCAAGGAGAAATACAGCATCCTAACATGCTGTGTCGCTCACAGTGCAAGCAACGGGAGAACTTGCCTCGAGGTAAGGCCCTGAAATGCTATGCAGAAGCGGAGGTGTGTAGCCGTTTCCATGAGGCCGTAGTCGCCGCTCTGCAGCATTTTAACGCCAGTACGCTTTTCAGGACTCCTAGGTGCCTCGCCTGGAAACCCTATTCCCTGCAAGAAGAGCAAGTACCCTCAGGCTCCCCTGGCCCTTCTAAGCAATATCCAGGCCCGTAGCTTTCCGACTCACAGTGTGTATGCCGAGTGTAGGGCAACACAGTGCACTCTTATTGGGACATCTTGAGTAAGCCAGCACTCATACAAGGTTCACGAGCACCGTTCTAGCAAGTTCCTACATGCCGTGGAAGTCGCACTCATTCCCTGGTCTGAGCTGCACAGAGAAAAACACTAGGCTTCTCCTTCCATCCAGGACCTCCTACCTGAAGTCACCCTGCCTCCAGGAAGAAGACGACTTGCCTTCCTATTGCAACTAAAGCACAGTTTTTCCTGAAGCACTGCAGACTTTTGAAGAGGCACGGGCCCAGAGGCCTAGCTTGGGCTTTCCTTGGTGAGGCCGTTCACTAGATGCAGAACACCCTGCCTCGAGAAGTTGATTAAGGGAGGAAAACAGTGTGTACTCTGTGTCTCATTGGACTTGTTAAAAACCACAGAGATGTATGCTGCCTGTGCCCATGGAAATGGGGGCATGATGGTACTAGCCTTGCTTTCCGTTTGGAAAGCTCCATTCTTGCCGCCGGGAAGCTCCCTGAAATTCTCTGCTGTTGACAGGCCTCTGGTCCCTCTACATTGGTGTGGGAAGAAAATGAGTTTTCTCTGGCTACACACGGAGCTTCTTTGGCCGGGGTGGGGCTCACCTTGCCATGCTCTAGAGCTAAAGGGAATCTCAACGTGAGTCCTTGCCTCGAGGTAAGGCCCTGAGTAGCCCTGCAGAAAGGGAGGCATTCAGCTCTTTCCATTAGTTCTTAGTCGCTGTTCTCCTTTACTTTAAAGGAAGTACCCTTTTCAGGACTCCTAGGCCTCTCGGGTGAGCATCATTTTTGTTCCAAGATCCCTGAGTATCTCCACACCCCTGTAGGCCTGCTGAGCAACAACGAGGCCCATTGGTCCCTCGGAGTTCCTCTGTGTCTGCTGAGTCATGGGCAACACACTGCACTCTTTCTTGTCATATCTTGATTCACAGCACTCGCACGAGTTCACGAGCACCGTTCTAGCAAGTTCCAACATGCCGTGGAAGTCGAACTCATTCTTTAGACTGAGCTGCACAGAGGAAAAACACTAGGCTTCTTCTTCCATCTAAGACCTCTTACCTGAAGTTACACTGCCATCAGGAGAAACACTGCTTGCATTCTCATTGCAACTAAAGCAGAGTTTTTCCTGTAGCACTGCAGGCTTTTGAAGAGGCACGGGCCCATGGGCCTAGCTAGGGCCTTCCTTGGTGAGGCCGTTCACAAGACGCAGAACACCCTGCCTCGAGAAGTTGATTCAGGGAAGCAACCAGTGTGTACCCTGTGGTTCTTTTGACTTGTTAGAAACCACAGAGATGTATGCTGCCTGTGCCCATGGTAATGGGGGCATGATGGTACTAGCCTTGCTTTCCATTTGGAAAGCCCCATTCTTGCTGCCGTGAAGCTCCCTGAAATTCTCTGCTGTTAACAGCTCTCTGGCCACTGTAGGCATGGGTGTGGGAAGAAAATGAGATTTCTCTGGCTACACACGGAGCTTCATTGGCCCGGTTGGGGCTCACCTTGCCATGCTCTAGAGCTAAAGGGAATCTCAACGTGAGTCCTTGCCTCGAGGTAAGGCCCTGAGTAGCCCTGCAGAAAGGGAGGCATGCAGCTCTTTCCATGAGCTCTTAGTGGAGGTTCCGCTTTATGTTAAAGGAAGCACCCTTTTCAGGACTCCTAGGCCCTTCGGGTGAGCATCATTTTTGTTCCAAGATCACTGACGCCCTCCACACCCCTGTGGGCCTGCTGAGCAGCATTGATTCCCATACGACCCTCGGAGGCCCTCTGTGTCTGCCGAGTCTCTGGCAACACACTGTACGTTACTTCAATAGAGCTATATTTCCAGAGCACTCGAACAGCATCAGAACCACATTTCTAGGCAGTCCAACATGTCCTGCAAGTTTTCGAGATTGCCCTCGTCTGAGCTGCCCTGAGAACACACTCTTCTTAGAATTTATCGAGGACCTCTTTCCTGAAGTCACTCTATTCAAGGAGAAATACAGCATCCTAACATGCTGTGTCGCTCACAGTGCAAGCAACGGGAGAACTTGCCTCGAGGTAAGGCCCTGAAATGCTATGCAGAAGCGGAGGTGTGTAGCCGTTTCCATGAGGCCGTAGTCGCCGCTCTGCAGCATTTTAACGCCAGTACGCTTTTCAGGACTCCTAGGTGCCTCGCCTGGAAACCCTATTCCCTGCAAGAAGAGCAAGTACCCTCAGGCTCCCCTGGCCCTTCTAAGCAATATCCAGGCCCGTAGCTTTCCGACTCACAGTGTGTATGCCGAGTGTAGGGCAACACAGTGCACTCTTATTGGGACATCTTGAGTAAGCCAGCACTCATACAAGGTTCACGAGCACCGTTCTAGCAAGTTCCTACATGCCGTGGAAGTCGCACTCATTCCCTGGTCTGAGCTGCACAGAGAAAAACACTAGGCTTCTCCTTCCATCCAGGACCTCCTACCTGAAGTCACCCTGCCTCCAGGAAGAAGACGACTTGCCTTCCTATTGCAACTAAAGCACAGTTTTTCCTGAAGCACTGCAGACTTTTGAAGAGGCACGGGCCCAGAGGCCTAGCTTGGGCTTTCCTTGGTGAGGCCGTTCACTAGATGCAGAACACCCTGCCTCGAGAAGTTGATTAAGGGAGGAAAACAGTGTGTACTCTGTGTCTCATTGGACTTGTTAAAAACCACAGAGATGTATGCTGCCTGTGCCCATGGAAATGGGGGCATGATGGTACTAGCCTTGCTTTCCATTTGGAAAGCTCCATTCTTGCCGCCGGGAAGCTCCCTGAAATTCTCTGCTGTTGACAGGCCTCTGGTCCCTCTACATTGGTGTGGGAAGAAAATGAGTTTTCTCTGGCTACACACGGAGCTTCTTTGGCCGGGGTGGGGCTCACCTTGCCATGCTCTAGAGCTAAAGGGAATCTCAACGTGAGTCCTTGCCTCGAGGTAAGGCCCTGAGTAGCCCTGCAGAAAGGGAGGCATTCAGCTCTTTTCCATTAGTTCTTAGTCGCTGTTCTCCTTTACTTTAAAGGAAGTACCCTTTTCAGGACTCCTAGGCCTCTCGGGTGAGCATCATTTTTGTTCCAAGATCCCTGAGTATCTCCACACCCCTGTAGGCCTGCTGAGCAACAACGAGGCCCATTGGTCCCTCGGAGTTCCTCTGTGTCTGCTGAGTCATGGGCAACACACTGCACTCTTTCTTGTCATATCTTGATTCACAGCACTCGCACAAGTTCACGAGCACCGTTCTAGCAAGTTCCAACATGCCGTGGAAGTCGAACTCATTCTTTAGACTGAGCTGCACAGAGGAAAAACACTAGGCTTCTTCTTCCATCTAAGACCTCTTACCTGAAGTTACACTGCCATCAGGAGAAACACTGCTTGCATTCTCATTGCAACTAAAGCAGAGTTTTTCCTGTAGCACTGCAGGCTTTTGAAGAGGCACGGGCCCATGGGCCTAGCTAGGGCCTTCCTTGGTGAGGCCGTTCACAAGACGCAGAACACCCTGCCTCGAGAAGTTGATTCAGGGAAGCAACCAGTGTGTACCCTGTGGTTCTTTTGACTTGTTAGAAACCACAGAGATGTATGCTGCCTGTGCCCATGGTAATGGGGGCATGATGGTACTAGCCTTGCTTTCCATTTGGAAAGCCCCATTCTTGCTGCCGTGAAGCTCCCTGAAATTCTCTGCTGTTAACAGCTCTCTGGCCACTGTAGGCATGGGTGTGGGAAGAAAATGAGATTTCTCTGGCTACACACGGAGCTTCATTGGCCCGGTTGGGGCTCACCTTGCCATGCTCTAGAGCTAAAGGGAATCTCAACGTGAGTCCTTGCCTCGAGGTAAGGCCCTGAGTAGCCCTGCAGAAAGGGAGGCATGCAGCTCTTTCCATGAGCTCTTAGTGGAGGTTCCGCTTTATGTTAAAGGAAGCACCCTTTTCAGGACTCCTAGGCCCTTCGGGTGAGCATCATTTTTGTTCCAAGATCACTGACGCCCTCCACACCCCTGTGGGCCTGCTGAGCAGCATTGATTCCCATACGACCCTCGGAGGCCCTCTGTGTCTGCCGAGTCTCTGGCAACACACTGTACGTTACTTCAATAGAGCTATATTTCCAGAGCACTCGAACAGCATCAGAACCACATTTCTAGGCAGTCCAACATGTCCTGCAAGTTTTCGAGATTGCCCTCGTCTGAGCTGCCCTGAGAACACACTCTTCTTAGAATTTATCGAGGACCTCTTTCCTGAAGTCACTCTATTCAAGGAGAAATACAGCATCCTAACATGCTGTGTCGCTCACAGTGCAAGCAACGGGAGAACTTGCCTCGAGGTAAGGCCCTGAAATGCTATGCAGAAGCGGAGGTGTGTAGCCGTTTCCATGAGGCCGTAGTCGCCGCTCTGCAGCATTTTAACGCCAGTACGCTTTTCAGGACTCCTAGGTGCCTCGCCTGGAAACCCTATTCCCTGCAAGAAGAGCAAGTACCCTCAGGCTCCCCTGGCCCTTCTAAGCAATATCCAGGCCCGTAGCTTTCCGACTCACAGTGTGTATGCCGAGTGTAGGGCAACACAGTGCACTCTTATTGGGACATCTTGAGTAAGCCAGCACTCATACAAGGTTCACGAGCACCGTTCTAGCAAGTTCCTACATGCCGTGGAAGTCGCACTCATTCCCTGGTCTGAGCTGCACAGAGAAAAACACTAGGCTTCTCCTTCCATCCAGGACCTCCTACCTGAAGTCACCCTGCCTCCAGGAAGAAGACGACTTGCCTTCCTATTGCAACTAAAGCACAGTTTTTCCTGAAGCACTGCAGACTTTTGAAGAGGCACGGGCCCAGAGGCCTAGCTTGGGCTTTCCTTGGTGAGGCCGTTCACTAGATGCAGAACACCCTGCCTCGAGAAGTTGATTAAGGGAGGAAAACAGTGTGTACTCTGTGTCTCATTGGACTTGTTAAAAACCACAGAGATGTATGCTGCCTGTGCCCATGGAAATGGGGGCATGATGGTACTAGCCTTGCTTTCCGTTTGGAAAGCTCCATTCTTGCCGCCGGGAAGCTCCCTGAAATTCTCTGCTGTTGACAGGCCTCTGGTCCCTCTACATTGGTGTGGGAAGAAAATGAGTTTTCTCTGGCTACACACGGAGCTTCTTTGGCCGGGGTGGGGCTCACCTTGCCATGCTCTAGAGCTAAAGGGAATCTCAACGTGAGTCCTTGCCTCGAGGTAAGGCCCTGAGTAGCCCTGCAGAAAGGGAGGCATTCAGCTCTTTCCATTAGTTCTTAGTCGCTGTTCTCCTTTACTTTAAAGGAAGTACCCTTTTCAGGACTCCTAGGCCTCTCGGGTGAGCATCATTTTTGTTCCAAGATCCCTGAGTATCTCCACACCCCTGTAGGCCTGCTGAGCAACAACGAGGCCCATTGGTCCCTCGGAGTTCCTCTGTGTCTGCTGAGTCATGGGCAACACACTGCACTCTTTCTTGTCATATCTTGATTCACAGCACTCGCACGAGTTCACGAGCACCGTTCTAGCAAGTTCCAACATGCCGTGGAAGTCGAACTCATTCTTTAGACTGAGCTGCACAGAGGAAAAACACTAGGCTTCTTCTTCCATCTAAGACCTCTTACCTGAAGTTACACTGCCATCAGGAGAAACACTGCTTGCATTCTTATTGCAACTAAAGCAGAGTTTTTCCTGTAGCACTGCAGGCTTTTGAAGAGGCACGGGCCCATGGGCCTAGCTAGGGCCTTCCTTGGTGAGGCCGTTCACAAGACGCAGAACACCCTGCCTCGAGAAGTTGATTCAGGGAAGCAACCAGTGTGTACCCTGTGGTTCTTTTGACTTGTTAGAAACCACAGAGGTGTATGCTGCCTGTGCCCATGGTAATGGGGGCATGATGGTACTAGCCTTGCTTTCCATTTGGAAAGCCCCATTCTTGCTGCCGTGAAGCTCCCTGAAATTCTCTGCTGTTAACAGCTCTCTGGCCACTGTAGGCATGGGTGTGGGAAGAAAATGAGATTTCTCTGGCTACACACGGAGCTTCATTGGCCCGGTTGGGGCTCACCTTGCCATGCTCTAGAGCTAAAGGGAATCTCAACGTGAGTCCTTGCCTCGAGGTAAGGCCCTGAGTAGCCCTGCAGAAAGGGAGGCATGCAGCTCTTTCCATGAGCTCTTAGTGGAGGTTCCGCTTTATGTTAAAGGAAGCACCCTTTTCAGGACTCCTAGGCCCTTCGGGTGAGCATCATTTTTGTTCCAAGATCACTGACGCCCTCCACACCCCTGTGGGCCTGCTGAGCAGCATTGATTCCCATACGACCCTCGGAGGCCCTCTGTGTCTGCCGAGTCTCTGGCAACACACTGTACGTTACTTCAATAGAGCTATATTTCCAGAGCACTCGAACAGCATCAGAACCACATTTCTAGGCAGTCCAACATGTCCTGCAAGTTTTCGAGATTGCCCTCGTCTGAGCTGCCCTGAGAACACACTCTTCTTAGAATTTATCGAGGACCTCTTTCCTGAAGTCACTCTATTCAAGGAGAAATACAGCATCCTAACATGCTGTGTCGCTCACAGTGCAAGCAACGGGAGAACTTGCCTCGAGGTAAGGCCCTGAAATGCTATGCAGAAGCGGAGGTGTGTAGCCGTTTCCATGAGGCCGTAGTCGCCGCTCTGCAGCATTTTAACGCCAGTACGCTTTTCAGGACTCCTAGGTGCCTCGCCTGGAAACCCTATTCCCTGCAAGAAGAGCAAGTACCCTCAGGCTCCCCTGGCCCTTCTAAGCAATATCCAGGCCCGTAGCTTTCCGACTCACAGTGTGTATGCCGAGTGTAGGGCAACACAGTGCACTCTTATTGGGACATCTTGAGTAAGCCAGCACTCATACAAGGTTCACGAGCACCGTTCTAGCAAGTTCCTACATGCCGTGGAAGTCGCACTCATTCCCTGGTCTGAGCTGCACAGAGAAAAACACTAGGCTTCTCCTTCCATCCAGGACCTCCTACCTGAAGTCACCCTGCCTCCAGGAAGAAGACGACTTGCCTTCCTATTGCAACTAAAGCACAGTTTTTCCTGAAGCACTGCAGACTTTTGAAGAGGCACGGGCCCAGAGGCCTAGCTTGGGCTTTCCTTGGTGAGGCCGTTCACTAGATGCAGAACACCCTGCCTCGAGAAGTTGATTAAGGGAGGAAAACAGTGTGTACTCTGTGTCTCATTGGACTTGTTAAAAACCACAGAGATGTATGCTGCCTGTGCCCATGGAAATGGGGGCATGATGGTACTAGCCTTGCTTTCCGTTTGGAAAGCTCCAGTCTTGCCGCCGGGAAGCTCCCTGAAATTCTCTGCTGTTGACAGGCCTCTGGTCCCTCTACATTGGTGTGGGAAGAAAATGAGTTTTCTCTGGCTACACACGGAGCTTCTTTGGCCGGGGTGGGGCTCACCTTGCCATGCTCTAGAGCTAAAGGGAATCTCAACGTGAGTCCTTGCCTCGAGGTAAGGCCCTGAGTAGCCCTGCAGAAAGGGAGGCATTCAGCTCTTTCCATTAGTTCTTAGTCGCTGTTCTCCTTTACTTTAAAGGAAGTACCCTTTTCAGGACTCCTAGGCCTCTCGGGTGAGCATCATTTTTGTTCCAAGATCCCTGAGTATCTCCACACCCCTGTAGGCCTGCTGAGCAACAACGAGGCCCATTGGTCCCTCGGAGTTCCTCTGTGTCTGCTGAGTCATGGGCAACACACTGCACTCTTTCTTGTCATATCTTGATTCACAGCACTCGCACGAGTTCACGAGCACCGTTCTAGCAAGTTCCAACATGCCGTGGAAGTCGAACTCATTCTTTAGACTGAGCTGCACAGAGGAAAAACACTAGGCTTCTTCTTCCATCTAAGACCTCTTACCTGAAGTTACACTGCCATCAGGAGAAACACTGCTTGCATTCTCATTGCAACTAAAGCAGAGTTTTTCCTGTAGCACTGCAGGCTTTTGAAGAGGCACGGGCCCATGGGCCTAGCTAGGGCCTTCCTTGGTGAGGCCGTTCACAAGACGCAGAACACCCTGCCTCGAGAAGTTGATTCAGGGAAGCAACCAGTGTGTACCCTGTGGTTCTTTTGACTTGTTAGAAACCACAGAGATGTATGCTGCCTGTGCCCATGGTAATGGGGGCATGATGGTACTAGCCTTGCTTTCCATTTGGAAAGCCCCATTCTTGCTGCCGTGAAGCTCCCTGAAATTCTCTGCTGTTAACAGCTCTCTGGCCACTGTAGGCATGGGTGTGGGAAGAAAATGAGATTTCTCTGGCTACACACGGAGCTTCATTGGCCCGGTTGGGGCTCACCTTGCCATGCTCTAGAGCTAAAGGGAATCTCAACGTGAGTCCTTGCCTCGAGGTAAGGCCCTGAGTAGCCCTGCAGAAAGGGAGGCATGCAGCTCTTTCCATGAGCTCTTAGTGGAGGTTCCGCTTTATGTTAAAGGAAGCACCCTTTTCAGGACTCCTAGGCCCTTCGGGTGAGCATCATTTTTGTTCCAAGATCACTGACGCCCTCCACACCCCTGTGGGCCTGCTGAGCAGCATTGATTCCCATACGACCCTCGGAGGCCCTCTGTGTCTGCCGAGTCTCTGGCAACACACTGTACGTTACTTCAATAGAGCTATATTTCCAGAGCACTCGAACAGCATCAGAACCACATTTCTAGGCAGTCCAACATGTCCTGCAAGTTTTCGAGATTGCCCTCGTCTGAGCTGCCCTGAGAACACACTCTTCTTAGAATTTATCGAGGACCTCTTTCCTGAAGTCACTCTATTCAAGGAGAAATACAGCATCCTAACATGCTGTGTCGCTCACAGTGCAAGCAACGGGAGAACTTGCCTCGAGGTAAGGCCCTGAAATGCTATGCAGAAGCGGAGGTGTGTAGCCGTTTCCATGAGGCCGTAGTCGCCGCTCTGCAGCATTTTAACGCCAGTACGCTTTTCAGGACTCCTAGGTGCCTCGCCTGGAAACCCTATTCCCTGCAAGAAGAGCAAGTACCCTCAGGCTCCCCTGGCCCTTCTAAGCAATATCCAGGCCCGTAGCTTTCCGACTCACAGTGTGTATGCCGAGTGTAGGGCAACACAGTGCACTCTTATTGGGACATCTTGAGTAAGCCAGCACTCATACAAGGTTCACGAGCACCGTTCTAGCAAGTTCCTACATGCCGTGGAAGTCGCACTCATTCCCTGGTCTGAGCTGCACAGAGAAAAACACTAGGCTTCTCCTTCCATCCAGGACCTCCTACCTGAAGTCACCCTGCCTCCAGGAAGAAGACGACTTGCCTTCCTATTGCAACTAAAGCACAGTTTTTCCTGAAGCACTGCAGACTTTTGAAGAGGCACGGGCCCAGAGGCCTAGCTTGGGCTTTCCTTGGTGAGGCCGTTCACTAGATGCAGAACACCCTGCCTCGAGAAGTTGATTAAGGGAGGAAAACAGTGTGTACTCTGTGTCTCATTGGACTTGTTAAAAACCACAGAGATGTATGCTGCCTGTGCCCATGGAAATGGGGGCATGATGGTACTAGCCTTGCTTTCCATTTGGAAAGCCCCATTCTTGCTGCCGTGAAGCTCCCTGAAATTCTCTGCTGTTAACAGCTCTCTGGCCACTGTAGGCATGGGTGTGGGAAGAAAATGAGATTTCTCTGGCTACACACGGAGCTTCATTGGCCCGGTTGGGGCTCACCTTGCCATGCTCTAGAGCTAAAGGGAATCTCAACGTGAGTCCTTGCCTCGAGGTAAGGCCCTGAGTAGCCCTGCAGAAAGGGAGGCATGCAGCTCTTTCCATGAGCTCTTAGTGGAGGTTCCGCTTTATGTTAAAGGAAGCACCCTTTTCAGGACTCCTAGGCCCTTCGGGTGAGCATCATTTTTGTTCCAAGATCACTGACGCCCTCCACACCCCTGTGGGCCTGCTGAGCAGCATTGATTCCCATACGACCCTCGGAGGCCCTCTGTGTCTGCCGAGTCTCTGGCAACACACTGTACGTTACTTCAATAGAGCTATATTTCCAGAGCACTCGAACAGCATCAGAACCACATTTCTAGGCAGTCCAACATGTCCTGCAAGTTTTCGAGATTGCCCTCGTCTGAGCTGCCCTGAGAACACACTCTTCTTAGAATTTATCGAGGACCTCTTTCCTGAAGTCACTCTATTCAAGGAGAAATACAGCATCCTAACATGCTGTGTCGCTCACAGTGCAAGCAACGGGAGAACTTGCCTCGAGGTAAGGCCCTGAAATGCTATGCAGAAGCGGAGGTGTGTAGCCGTTTCCATGAGGCCGTAGTCGCCGCTCTGCAGCATTTTAACGCCAGTACGCTTTTCAGGACTCCTAGGTGCCTCGCCTGGAAACCCTATTCCCTGCAAGAAGAGCAAGTACCCTCAGGCTCCCCTGGCCCTTCTAAGCAATATCCAGGCCCGTAGCTTTCCGACTCACAGTGTGTATGCCGAGTGTAGGGCAACACAGTGCACTCTTATTGGGACATCTTGAGTAAGCCAGCACTCATACAGGTTCACGAGCACCGTTCTAGCAAGTTCCTACATGCCGTGGAAGTCGCACTCATTCCCTGGTCTGAGCTGCACAGAGAAAAACACTAGGCTTCTCCTTCCATCCAGGACCTCCTACCTGAAGTCACCCTGCCTCCAGGAAGAAGACGACTTGCCTTCCTATTGCAACTAAAGCACAGTTTTTCCTGAAGCACTGCAGACTTTTGAAGAGGCACGGGCCCAGAGGCCTAGCTTGGGCTTTCCTTGGTGAGGCCGTTCACTAGATGCAGAACACCCTGCCTCGAGAAGTTGATTAAGGGAGGAAAACAGTGTGTACTCTGTGTCTCATTGGACTTGTTAAAAACCACAGAGATGTATGCTGCCTGTGCCCATGGAAATGGGGGCATGATGGTACTAGCCTTGCTTTCCATTTGGAAAGCTCCATTCTTGCCGCCGGGAAGCTCCCTGAAATTCTCTGCTGTTGACAGGCCTCTGGTCCCTCTACATTGGTGTGGGAAGAAAATGAGTTTTCTCTGGCTACACACGGAGCTTCTTTGGCCGGGGTGGGGCTCACCTTGCCATGCTCTAGAGCTAAAGGGAATCTCAACGTGAGTCCTTGCCTCGAGGTAAGGCCCTGAGTAGCCCTGCAGAAAGGGAGGCATTCAGCTCTTTTCCATTAGTTCTTAGTCGCTGTTCTCCTTTACTTTAAAGGAAGTACCCTTTTCAGGACTCCTAGGCCTCTCGGGTGAGCATCATTTTTGTTCCAAGATCCCTGAGTATCTCCACACCCCTGTAGGCCTGCTGAGCAACAACGAGGCCCATTGGTCCCTCGGAGTTCCTCTGTGTCTGCTGAGTCATGGGCAACACACTGCACTCTTTCTTGTCATATCTTGATTCACAGCACTCGCACAAGTTCACGAGCACCGTTCTAGCAAGTTCCAACATGCCGTGGAAGTCGAACTCATTCTTTAGACTGAGCTGCACAGAGGAAAAACACTAGGCTTCTTCTTCCATCTAAGACCTCTTACCTGAAGTTACACTGCCATCAGGAGAAACACTGCTTGCATTCTCATTGCAACTAAAGCAGAGTTTTTCCTGTAGCACTGCAGGCTTTTGAAGAGGCACGGGCCCATGGGCCTAGCTAGGGCCTTCCTTGGTGAGGCCGTTCACAAGACGCAGAACACCCTGCCTCGAGAAGTTGATTCAGGGAAGCAACCAGTGTGTACCCTGTGGTTCTTTTGACTTGTTAGAAACCACAGAGATGTATGCTGCCTGTGCCCATGGAAATGGGGGCATGATGGTACTAGCCTTGCTTTCCATTTGGAAAGCCCCATTCTTGCTGCCGTGAAGCTCCCTGAAATTCTCTGCTGTTAACAGCTCTCTGGCCACTGTAGGCATGGGTGTGGGAAGAAAATGAGATTTCTCTGGCTACACACGGAGCTTCATTGGCCCGGTTGGGGCTCACCTTGCCATGCTCTAGAGCTAAAGGGAATCTCAACGTGAGTCCTTGCCTCGAGGTAAGGCCCTGAGTAGCCCTGCAGAAAGGGAGGCATGCAGCTCTTTCCATGAGCTCTTAGTGGAGGTTCCGCTTTATGTTAAAGGAAGCACCCTTTTCAGGACTCCTAGGCCCTTCGGGTGAGCATCATTTTTGTTCCAAGATCACTGACGCCCTCCACACCCCTGTGGGCCTGCTGAGCAGCATTGATTCCCATACGACCCTCGGAGGCCCTCTGTGTCTGCCGAGTCTCTGGCAACACACTGTACGTTACTTCAATAGAGCTATATTTCCAGAGCACTCGAACAGCATCAGAACCACATTTCTAGGCAGTCCAACATGTCCTGCAAGTTTTCGAGATTGCCCTCGTCTGAGCTGCCCTGAGAACACACTCTTCTTAGAATTTATCGAGGACCTCTTTCCTGAAGTCACTCTATTCAAGGAGAAATACAGCATCCTAACATGCTGTGTCGCTCACAGTGCAAGCAACGGGAGAACTTGCCTCGAGGTAAGGCCCTGAAATGCTATGCAGAAGCGGAGGTGTGTAGCCGTTTCCATGAGGCCGTAGTCGCCGCTCTGCAGCATTTTAACGCCAGTACGCTTTTCAGGACTCCTAGGTGCCTCGCCTGGAAACCCTATTCCCTGCAAGAAGAGCAAGTACCCTCAGGCTCCCCTGGCCCTTCTAAGCAATATCCAGACCCGTAGCTTTCCGACTCACAGTGTGTATGCCGAGTGTAGGGCAACACAGTGCACTCTTATTGGGACATCTTGAGTAAGCCAGCACTCATACAAGGTTCACGAGCACCGTTCTAGCAAGTTCCTACATGCCGTGGAAGTCGCACTCATTCCCTGGTCTGAGCTGCACAGAGAAAAACACTAGGCTTCTCCTTCCATCCAGGACCTCCTACCTGAAGTCACCCTGCCTCCAGGAAGAAGACGACTTGCCTTCCTATT
>NW_028121863.1:0-37471 GCF_965194805.1 Balaenoptera borealis | reverse complement strand
CCTGTTGTTGGACATTTTGATTGCTCCACTGTCTTGGCTATTGTGAATAAGGCTGCACTGCAGCTTTTGCGGCCTGTGTCTTCTCGATTCTTGTCTTCTCAAGTGAGAGGTCCATTGGTGCGCCTGCTGGATTGAATGGTACCTCCATTTTTACTTTTAAACACAGCTCCTTTCTGTTCTCATTATTGGCTGTTACCCCTTTACGTCTCACCAGCAGGTAGAGGGTACACAGTTCCCTAAAACCCCTTCAGCATTTATTGTTTGTAGACTTTTTGCTCATGGTCAGTCGACTGGTGTAAGTTGAAACGTTTTGTAGATTAGATTGCATGGGTCTAACACTCCCTGAGGTTGAGCTTTTATCCATTTTCCTTTTTTTTAAAAGAGCGTGAGTAAAACTTAACTCTTCATACTCTCTTCTTGAAACATTTGCCTGTTTTGAATTGTTTTGTCCATTCCCTCCTTCAGCACAATTTTTTAGGGCAGGTGTTCTTTACAGCCCTGAGTCCTTGGGAATGTTAAGTGACCATTCGCTGTGAGTTTAAAGCTGTTCTTGCAGGAAACGGCCACAAGGTGGCAGCATTTCCCCTTTACCATATTTGGTTACTAGGGAAACAGAGCCTTAATGGAAGTGGTGTTGTAGGTTGTAAATTAGAATGGAATGTGCCAGGGAAAAGCCCTTTAAGTTTATGTCTCATTACTTCTTGTTCATATTTGTAGTTTACTTTTTATTTTTTATCCCAGTAAATATGATTACAATGGTTTGTTTGTTCTAGGTGTGCAAGATGTGGTTCTTTCACACATATACATGTATCTATTGTTCCTCGCATCCTTTTCCCATGTAGGTTATGACACAATGTTGAGTAGTCTTCTCCTGGTCTTCCGTACGTCTTTGGTGGTTATATATTTCACATGGTTTGTATATCTCTGTTAACCCCAATGTGGCAATGTATCCAATCCTCATCCCTTTCTATTTGGTGAACCATAAGTTTTTTAATGAATCTGTGATTGCCTTTCTCTGTGGAAATATCTTCATTGGTATCAATTTTTAAGTAACTCTTAAAAGTGATATGATAGGATATGTGCCTTTTGCTTTCTCACTTACTACACGTGGCGTGATTACGTCTAGACTCATCTATGGTGCTGCAAACGGCATTGTTTCATTTTTTTCACTAGCGAATATTCCATCTGTACATGGAGGAGTTCTTCTTTGTCCATCCATCTGTTGGTGGACTTTTTGGTTACTTCCATATCTTGGCTATTGTAATACTGTGCAGTGCAGATTTGCCTGCCTGTGTCTTTCCAATTCTCTCTTCTTAGGTTTTACGTCGAGGAGTGGGCCTGCTGGATCATATAGTAGCTCAATGTTTACCTTTTTAAGGCACCTCCATTCTGTTCTCATTCGTGGCCCTTTCCAAGTTACGTCCCCTTTGAAGTTGAGGGTATGCATTTCTCCACAACACCTTCAGCATTTAGTGTTTGTAGTTTTCTTGCTGATGGTTATTCTGACAAGTGTGAGCTGATACCTCTCTGTGGTTGAATTCGAATGTGCCACATAATCTGTTGAAATTGAGCTTTAAGGCATGTCCTTTGCTATTTTTCAAGCTGTGATTACCCCTTAGTTCTTCAAAGTGTTCTCTTTAAGTATGTGTCACATTTTGAAATGTTTTGGCCTTTACCTCCCTCAAGACATTTTGAGGGCCTGTTTCATTTACAGTTCTGCAGTACTTGTTCCTATGAAGTGACCATTAGCACAGGCTTTAAAGCTGCTTTTGCAGGTAACTGCCAGAGGGCGGCAGCCTTTCTATGTCCCCCACCCTGGTAACTAGGGAAAAGCCCTTGCGGCCTGTGGTGTTTCTCGGTTATAAATTAGAGTGGAGTGTGCCCGGACAAACCCACACAAGCTGATGTCTCCTTACTTTTGTTGGATTTTTACATTTAATTTTTATTTTTTATTGGAGTACTTTTCCACTGTGTACGTGGACCACTTCTACTTTGTGCATTCCTCGGTTGATGGACATTTTCATTGCTTCCAAGTGTTGGCTATGGTAAATATTGTTGGAGTGCAGGATTGCCAGGCTGTGACTTTTCGATTCTCATTTTCTCAGGTGATAGGCCCAGCAGTGGGTGTAATTGATTGACTGGTAGCACCGTGTTTCCCTTTTCAAAGCACCTTCTTTGTGTTTTCATTAGTGGCTCTTACCACGTCCCCCTTAGAATCGAGGGTACGCATTTCTCCACAATCGCTTCAGCATATATTGTTTGCAGCATTTATGCTAATGGCCCTTCTGGCTGCTGTGAGCTGATAGGTTTTTGTAATTTGGGTTTGCATGTCTTTGAAAATTCGTAAAACTCATCATTTTTCTCCACCGTTTTCTTTTCTGTTAAAAAAAAGGAAACAATTGGGAGTACAGTAGAACTCTTGAAATTGTGTTCTTGGAAGGTTGCCCTCTTTTGAAATTTTTGGTCGATTTTCCACTCCAGAATTTTTTTAGAAAGCAGGTGTCTTTTAGCGAACTGCAAGTTTGGTGAATATTTAGTGACCTTTAGCAATGGGTTTAAAGCTGCTGTTGTGGGAAGTGGCCTCAAGCAGGCAGCATATCTCCATTCCCATATCTGGGTACTAGGGCAGCAGAGCCTTTCTGGAAGTCGTGTTCCTAGTTTGTAAATTACATTGGAATGTGCATGGAGAAAGCCCCATAAGTTTATGTCTCATTATTTCTTCTTGGTTTTAAAATTTTTTTTAATTGGGGTAAAGCTTAGAATATTGTTTGTCCTAGGTGTACACAATCTGGTTCGTTTGTACATTATATATGTCTATTCAAGTACAGATCCTCTTCCCATGTAAAATGTTACTGAGGGTTCCGCAGACCTCCCTTGCTATATGGTTGGTCTTTTTGAGATATGGATATAATATGTGTTTGTATACATATAGTAACACTAATCTTAATTTATCCATTCCCCCCACCTTTCCTTTTAGATGAGCATAGTTTGTTTTCTAAGTCTGTGAGTGTCTTTCTCTGTGGAAATACGTTCCTTTGTGTCAGTTATTAGATAACGCCTATAAGTGATATCATAGAATATAGGTCTTTTGCTTTCCGACTTACCTCATGTTTTGTGATTATCTCCAGACTCATTTGTGGTGCCTCAGAGAGCAGTGGTTCATTGTTTTCCATGGCTATTATTCCATTGTGTACATGGACCACTTCTTCTTTATCCATTCACCTGTTGTTGGACATTTTGATTGCTCCACTGTCTTGGCTATTGTGAATAAGGCTGCACTGCAGCTTTTGCGGCCTGTGTCTTCTCGATTCTTGTCTTCTCAAGTGAGAGGTCCATTGGTGCGCCTGCTGGATTGAATGGTACCTCCATTTTTACTTTTAAACACAGCTCCTTTCTGTTCTCATTATTGGCTGTTACCCCTTTACGTCTCACCAGCAGGTAGAGGGTACACAGTTCCCTAAAACCCCTTCAGCATTTATTGTTTGTAGACTTTTTGCTCATGGTCAGTCGACTGGTGTAAGTTGAAACGTTTTGTAGATTAGATTGCATGGGTCTAACACTCCCTGAGGTTGAGCTTTTATCCATTTTCCTTTTTTTTAAAAGAGCGTGAGTAAAACTTAACTCTTCATACTCTCTTCTTGAAACATTTGCCTGTTTTGAATTGTTTTGTCCATTCCCTCCTTCAGCACAATTTTTTAGGGCAGGTGTTCTTTACAGCCCTGAGTCCTTGGGAATGTTAAGTGACCATTCGCTGTGAGTTTAAAGCTGTTCTTGCAGGAAACGGCCACAAGGTGGCAGCATTTCCCCTTTACCATATTTGGTTACTAGGGAAACAGAGCCTTAATGGAAGTGGTGTTGTAGGTTGTAAATTAGAATGGAATGTGCCAGGGAAAAGCCCTTTAAGTTTATGTCTCATTACTTCTTGTTCATATTTGTAGTTTACTTTTTATTTTTTTATCCCAGTAAATATGATTACAATGGTTTGTTTGTTCTAGGTGTGCAAGATGTGGTTCTTTCACACATATACATGTATCTATTGTTCCTCGCATCCTTTTCCCATGTAGGTTATGACACAATGTTGAGTAGTCTTCTCCTGGTCTTCCGTACGTCTTTGGTGGTTATATATTTCACATGGTTTGTATATCTCTGTTAACCCCAATGTGGCAATGTATCCAATCCTCATCCCTTTCTATTTGGTGAACCATAAGTTTTTTAATGAATCTGTGATTGCCTTTCTCTGTGGAAATATCTTCATTGGTATCAATTTTTAAGTAACTCTTAAAAGTGATATGATAGGATATGTGCCTTTTGCTTTCTCACTTACTACACGTGGCGTGATTACGTCTAGACTCATCTATGGTGCTGCAAACGGCATTGTTTCATTTTTTTCACTAGCGAATATTCCATCTGTACATGGAGGAGTTCTTCTTTGTCCATCCATCTGTTGGTGGACTTTTTGGTTACTTCCATATCTTGGCTATTGTAATACTGTGCAGTGCAGATTTGCCTGCCTGTGTCTTTCCAATTCTCTCTTCTTAGGTTTTACGTCGAGGAGTGGGCCTGCTGGATCATATAGTAGCTCAATGTTTACCTTTTTAAGGCACCTCCATTCTGTTCTCATTCGTGGCCCTTTCCAAGTTACGTCCCCTTTGAAGTTGAGGGTATGCATTTCTCCACAACACCTTCAGCATTTAGTGTTTGTAGTTTTCTTGCTGATGGTTATTCTGACAAGTGTGAGCTGATACCTCTCTGTGGTTGAATTCGAATGTGCCACATAATCTGTTGAAATTGAGCTTTAAGGCATGTCCTTTGCTATTTTTCAAGCTGTGATTACCCCTTAGTTCTTCAAAGTGTTCTCTTTAAGTATGTGTCACATTTTGAAATGTTTTGGCCTTTACCTCCCTCAAGACATTTTGAGGGCCTGTTTCATTTACAGTTCTGCAGTACTTGTTCCTATGAAGTGACCATTAGCACAGGCTTTAAAGCTGCTTTTGCAGGTAACTGCCAGAGGGCGGCAGCCTTTCTATGTCCCCCACCCTGGTAACTAGGGAAAAGCCCTTGCGGCCTGTGGTGTTTCTCGGTTATAAATTAGAGTGGAGTGTGCCCGGACAAACCCACACAAGCTGATGTCTCCTTACTTTTGTTGGATTTTTACATTTAATTTTTATTTTTTATTGGAGTACTTTTCCACTGTGTACGTGGACCACTTCTACTTTGTGCATTCCTCGGTTGATGGACATTTTCATTGCTTCCAAGTGTTGGCTATGGTAAATATTGTTGGAGTGCAGGATTGCCAGGCTGTGACTTTTCGATTCTCATTTTCTCAGGTGATAGGCCCAGCAGTGGGTGTAATTGATTGACTGGTAGCACCGTGTTTCCCTTTTCAAAGCACCTTCTTTGTGTTTTCATTAGTGGCTCTTACCACGTCCCCCCTTAGAATCGAGGGTACGCATTTCTCCACAATCGCTTCAGCATATATTGTTTGCAGCATTTATGCTAATGGCCCTTCTGGCTGCTGTGAGCTGATAGGTTTTTGTAATTTGGGTTTGCATGTCTTTGAAAATTCGTAAAACTCATCATTTTTCTCCACCGTTTTCTTTTCTGTTAAAAAAAAGGAAACAATTGGGAGTACAGTAGAACTCTTGAAATTGTGTTCTTGGAAGGTTGCCCTCTTTTGAAATTTTTGGTCGATTTTCCACTCCAGAATTTTTTTAGAAAGCAGGTGTCTTTTAGCGAACTGCAAGTTTGGTGAATATTTAGTGACCTTTAGCAATGGGTTTAAAGCTGCTGTTGTGGGAAGTGGCCTCAAGCAGGCAGCATATCTCCATTCCCATATCTGGGTACTAGGGCAGCAGAGCCTTTCTGGAAGTCGTGTTCCTAGTTTGTAAATTACATTGGAATGTGCATGGAGAAAGCCCCATAAGTTTATGTCTCATTATTTCTTCTTGGTTTTAAAATTTTTTTTAATTGGGGTAAAGCTGAGAATATTGTTTGTCCTAGGTGTACACAATCTGGTTCGTTTGTACATTATATATGTCTATTCAAGTACAGATCCTCTTCCCATGTAAAATGTTACTGAGGGTTCCGCAGACCTCCCTTGCTATATGGTTGGTCTTTTTGAGATATGGATATAATATGTGTTTGTATACATATAGTAACACTAATCTTAATTTATCCATTCCCCCCACCTTTCCTTTTAGATGAGCATAGTTTGTTTTCTAAGTCTGTGAGTGTCTTTCTCTGTGGAAATACGTTCCTTTGTGTCAGTTATTAGATAACGCCTATAAGTGATATCATAGAATATAGGTCTTTTGCTTTCCGACTTACCTCATGTTTTGTGATTATCTCCAGACTCATTTGTGGTGCCTCAGAGAGCAGTGGTTCATTGTTTTCCATGGCTATTATTCCATTGTGTACATGGACCACTTCTTCTTTATCCATTCACCTGTTGTTGGACATTTTGATTGCTCCACTGTCTTGGCTATTGTGAATAAGGCTGCACTGCAGCTTTTGCGGCCTGTGTCTTCTCGATTCTTGTCTTCTCAAGTGAGAGGTCCATTGGTGCGCCTGCTGGATTGAATGGTACCTCCATTTTTACTTTTAAACACAGCTCCTTTCTGTTCTCATTATTGGCTGTTACCCCTTTACGTCTCACCAGCAGGTAGAGGGTACACAGTTCCCTAAAACCCCTTCAGCATTTATTGTTTGTAGACTTTTTGCTCATGGTCAGTCGACTGGTGTAAGTTGAAACGTTTTGTAGATTAGATTGCATGGGTCTAACACTCCCTGAGGTTGAGCTTTTATCCATTTTCCTTTTTTTTAAAAGAGCGTGAGTAAAACTTAACTCTTCATACTCTCTTCTTGAAACATTTGCCTGTTTTGAATTGTTTTGTCCATTCCCTCCTTCAGCACAATTTTTTAGGGCAGGTGTTCTTTACAGCCCTGAGTCCTTGGGAATGTTAAGTGACCATTCGCTGTGAGTTTAAAGCTGTTCTTGCAGGAAACGGCCACAAGGTGGCAGCATTTCCCCTTTACCATATTTGGTTACTAGGGAAACAGAGCCTTAATGGAAGTGGTGTTGTAGGTTGTAAATTAGAATGGAATGTGCCAGGGAAAAGCCCTTTAAGTTTATGTCTCATTACTTCTTGTTCATATTTGTAGTTTACTTTTTATTTTTTTATCCCAGTAAATATGATTACAATGGTTTGTTTGTTCTAGGTGTGCAAGATGTGGTTCTTTCACACATATACATGTATCTATTGTTCCTCGCATCCTTTTCCCATGTAGGTTATGACACAATGTTGAGTAGTCTTCTCCTGGTCTTCCGTACGTCTTTGGTGGTTATATATTTCACATGGTTTGTATATCTCTGTTAACCCCAATGTGGCAATGTATCCAATCCTCATCCCTTTCTATTTGGTGAACCATAAGTTTTTTAATGAATCTGTGATTGCCTTTCTCTGTGGAAATATCTTCATTGGTATCAATTTTTAAGTAACTCTTAAAAGTGATATGATAGGATATGTGCCTTTTGCTTTCTCACTTACTACACGTGGCGTGATTACGTCTAGACTCATCTATGGTGCTGCAAACGGCATTGTTTCATTTTTTTCACTAGCGAATATTCCATCTGTACATGGAGGAGTTCTTCTTTGTCCATCCATCTGTTGGTGGACTTTTTGGTTACTTCCATATCTTGGCTATTGTAATACTGTGCAGTGCAGATTTGCCTGCCTGTGTCTTTCCAATTCTCTCTTCTTAGGTTTTACGTCGAGGAGTGGGCCTGCTGGATCATATAGTAGCTCAATGTTTACCTTTTTAAGGCACCTCCATTCTGTTCTCATTCGTGGCCCTTTCCAAGTTACGTCCCCTTTGAAGTTGAGGGTATGCATTTCTCCACAACACCTTCAGCATTTAGTGTTTGTAGTTTTCTTGCTGATGGTTATTCTGACAAGTGTGAGCTGATACCTCTCTGTGGTTGAATTCGAATGTGCCACATAATCTGTTGAAATTGAGCTTTAAGGCATGTCCTTTGCTATTTTTCAAGCTGTGATTACCCCTTAGTTCTTCAAAGTGTTCTCTTTAAGTATGTGTCACATTTTGAAATGTTTTGGCCTTTACCTCCCTCAAGACATTTTGAGGGCCTGTTTCATTTACAGTTCTGCAGTACTTGTTCCTATGAAGTGACCATTAGCACAGGCTTTAAAGCTGCTTTTGCAGGTAACTGCCAGAGGGCGGCAGCCTTTCTATGTCCCCCACCCTGGTAACTAGGGAAAAGCCCTTGCGGCCTGTGGTGTTTCTCGGTTATAAATTAGAGTGGAGTGTGCCCGGACAAACCCACACAAGCTGATGTCTCCTTACTTTTGTTGGATTTTTACATTTAATTTTTATTTTTTATTGGAGTACTTTTCCACTGTGTACGTGGACCACTTCTACTTTGTGCATTCCTCGGTTGATGGACATTTTCATTGCTTCCAAGTGTTGGCTATGGTAAATATTGTTGGAGTGCAGGATTGCCAGGCTGTGACTTTTCGATTCTCATTTTCTCAGGTGATAGGCCCAGCAGTGGGTGTAATTGATTGACTGGTAGCACCGTGTTTCCCTTTTCAAAGCACCTTCTTTGTGTTTTCATTAGTGGCTCTTACCACGTCCCCCCTTAGAATCGAGGGTACGCATTTCTCCACAATCGCTTCAGCATATATTGTTTGCAGCATTTATGCTAATGGCCCTTCTGGCTGCTGTGAGCTGATAGGTTTTTGTAATTTGGGTTTGCATGTCTTTGAAAATTCGTAAAACTCATCATTTTTCTCCACCGTTTTCTTTTCTGTTAAAAAAAAGGAAACAATTGGGAGTACAGTAGAACTCTTGAAATTGTGTTCTTGGAAGGTTGCCCTCTTTTGAAATTTTTGGTCGATTTTCCACTCCAGAATTTTTTTAGAAAGCAGGTGTCTTTTAGCGAACTGCAAGTTTGGTGAATATTTAGTGACCTTTAGCAATGGGTTTAAAGCTGCTGTTGTGGGAAGTGGCCTCAAGCAGGCAGCATATCTCCATTCCCATATCTGGGTACTAGGGCAGCAGAGCCTTTCTGGAAGTCGTGTTCCTAGTTTGTAAATTACATTGGAATGTGCATGGAGAAAGCCCCATAAGTTTATGTCTCATTATTTCTTCTTGGTTTTAAAATTTTTTTTAATTGGGGTAAAGCTGAGAATATTGTTTGTCCTAGGTGTACACAATCTGGTTCGTTTGTACATTATATATGTCTATTCAAGTACAGATCCTCTTCCCATGTAAAATGTTACTGAGGGTTCCGCAGACCTCCCTTGCTATATGGTTGGTCTTTTTGAGATATGGATATAATATGTGTTTGTATACATATAGTAACACTAATCTTAATTTATCCATTCCCCCCACCTTTCCTTTTAGATGAGCATAGTTTGTTTTCTAAGTCTGTGAGTGTCTTTCTCTGTGGAAATACGTTCCTTTGTGTCAGTTATTAGATAACGCCTATAAGTGATATCATAGAATATAGGTCTTTTGCTTTCCGACTTACCTCATGTTTTGTGATTATCTCCAGACTCATTTGTGGTGCCTCAGAGAGCAGTGGTTCATTGTTTTCCATGGCTATTATTCCATTGTGTACATGGACCACTTCTTCTTTATCCATTCACCTGTTGTTGGACATTTTGATTGCTCCACTGTCTTGGCTATTGTGAATAAGGCTGCACTGCAGCTTTTGCGGCCTGTGTCTTCTCGATTCTTGTCTTCTCAAGTGAGAGGTCCATTGGTGCGCCTGCTGGATTGAATGGTACCTCCATTTTTACTTTTAAACACAGCTCCTTTCTGTTCTCATTATTGGCTGTTACCCCTTTACGTCTCACCAGCAGGTAGAGGGTACACAGTTCCCTAAAACCCCTTCAGCATTTATTGTTTGTAGACTTTTTGCTCATGGTCAGTCGACTGGTGTAAGTTGAAACGTTTTGTAGATTAGATTGCATGGGTCTAACACTCCCTGAGGTTGAGCTTTTATCCATTTTCCTTTTTTTTAAAAGAGCGTGAGTAAAACTTAACTCTTCATACTCTCTTCTTGAAACATTTGCCTGTTTTGAATTGTTTTGTCCATTCCCTCCTTCAGCACAATTTTTTAGGGCAGGTGTTCTTTACAGCCCTGAGTCCTTGGGAATGTTAAGTGACCATTCGCTGTGAGTTTAAAGCTGTTCTTGCAGGAAACGGCCACAAGGTGGCAGCATTTCCCCTTTACCATATTTGGTTACTAGGGAAACAGAGCCTTAATGGAAGTGGTGTTGTAGGTTGTAAATTAGAATGGAATGTGCCAGGGAAAAGCCCTTTAAGTTTATGTCTCATTACTTCTTGTTCATATTTGTAGTTTACTTTTTATTTTTTTATCCCAGTAAATATGATTACAATGGTTTGTTTGTTCTAGGTGTGCAAGATGTGGTTCTTTCACACATATACATGTATCTATTGTTCCTCGCATCCTTTTCCCATGTAGGTTATGACACAATGTTGAGTAGTCTTCTCCTGGTCTTCCGTACGTCTTTGGTGGTTATATATTTCACATGGTTTGTATATCTCTGTTAACCCCAATGTGGCAATGTATCCAATCCTCATCCCTTTCTATTTGGTGAACCATAAGTTTTTTAATGAATCTGTGATTGCCTTTCTCTGTGGAAATATCTTCATTGGTATCAATTTTTAAGTAACTCTTAAAAGTGATATGATAGGATATGTGCCTTTTGCTTTCTCACTTACTACACGTGGCGTGATTACGTCTAGACTCATCTATGGTGCTGCAAACGGCATTGTTTCATTTTTTTCACTAGCGAATATTCCATCTGTACATGGAGGAGTTCTTCTTTGTCCATCCATCTGTTGGTGGACTTTTTGGTTACTTCCATATCTTGGCTATTGTAATACTGTGCAGTGCAGATTTGCCTGCCTGTGTCTTTCCAATTCTCTCTTCTTAGGTTTTACGTCGAGGAGTGGGCCTGCTGGATCATATAGTAGCTCAATGTTTACCTTTTTAAGGCACCTCCATTCTGTTCTCATTCGTGGCCCTTTCCAAGTTACGTCCCCTTTGAAGTTGAGGGTATGCATTTCTCCACAACACCTTCAGCATTTAGTGTTTGTAGTTTTCTTGCTGATGGTTATTCTGACAAGTGTGAGCTGATACCTCTCTGTGGTTGAATTCGAATGTGCCACATAATCTGTTGAAATTGAGCTTTAAGGCATGTCCTTTGCTATTTTTCAAGCTGTGATTACCCCTTAGTTCTTCAAAGTGTTCTCTTTAAGTATGTGTCACATTTTGAAATGTTTTGGCCTTTACCTCCCTCAAGACATTTTGAGGGCCTGTTTCATTTACAGTTCTGCAGTACTTGTTCCTATGAAGTGACCATTAGCACAGGCTTTAAAGCTGCTTTTGCAGGTAACTGCCAGAGGGCGGCAGCCTTTCTATGTCCCCCACCCTGGTAACTAGGGAAAAGCCCTTGCGGCCTGTGGTGTTTCTCGGTTATAAATTAGAGTGGAGTGTGCCCGGACAAACCCACACAAGCTGATGTCTCCTTACTTTTGTTGGATTTTTACATTTAATTTTTATTTTTTATTGGAGTACTTTTCCACTGTGTACGTGGACCACTTCTACTTTGTGCATTCCTCGGTTGATGGACATTTTCATTGCTTCCAAGTGTTGGCTATGGTAAATATTGTTGGAGTGCAGGATTGCCAGGCTGTGACTTTTCGATTCTCATTTTCTCAGGTGATAGGCCCAGCAGTGGGTGTAATTGATTGACTGGTAGCACCGTGTTTCCCTTTTCAAAGCACCTTCTTTGTGTTTTCATTAGTGGCTCTTACCACGTCCCCCCTTAGAATCGAGGGTACGCATTTCTCCACAATCGCTTCAGCATATATTGTTTGCAGCATTTATGCTAATGGCCCTTCTGGCTGCTGTGAGCTGATAGGTTTTTGTAATTTGGGTTTGCATGTCTTTGAAAATTCGTAAAACTCATCATTTTTCTCCACCGTTTTCTTTTCTGTTAAAAAAAAGGAAACAATTGGGAGTACAGTAGAACTCTTGAAATTGTGTTCTTGGAAGGTTGCCCTCTTTTGAAATTTTTGGTCGATTTTCCACTCCAGAATTTTTTTAGAAAGCAGGTGTCTTTTAGCGAACTGCAAGTTTGGTGAATATTTAGTGACCTTTAGCAATGGGTTTAAAGCTGCTGTTGTGGGAAGTGGCCTCAAGCAGGCAGCATATCTCCATTCCCATATCTGGGTACTAGGGCAGCAGAGCCTTTCTGGAAGTCGTGTTCCTAGTTTGTAAATTACATTGGAATGTGCATGGAGAAAGCCCCATAAGTTTATGTCTCATTATTTCTTCTTGGTTTTAAAATTTTTTTTAATTGGGGTAAAGCTGAGAATATTGTTTGTCCTAGGTGTACACAATCTGGTTCGTTTGTACATTATATATGTCTATTCAAGTACAGATCCTCTTCCCATGTAAAATGTTACTGAGGGTTCCGCAGACCTCCCTTGCTATATGGTTGGTCTTTTTGAGATATGGATATAATATGTGTTTGTATACATATAGTAACACTAATCTTAATTTATCCATTCCCCCCACCTTTCCTTTTAGATGAGCATAGTTTGTTTTCTAAGTCTGTGAGTGTCTTTCTCTGTGGAAATACGTTCCTTTGTGTCAGTTATTAGATAACGCCTATAAGTGATATCATAGAATATAGGTCTTTTGCTTTCCGACTTACCTCATGTTTTGTGATTATCTCCAGACTCATTTGTGGTGCCTCAGAGAGCAGTGGTTCATTGTTTTCCATGGCTATTATTCCATTGTGTACATGGACCACTTCTTCTTTATCCATTCACCTGTTGTTGGACATTTTGATTGCTCCACTGTCTTGGCTATTGTGAATAAGGCTGCACTGCAGCTTTTGCGGCCTGTGTCTTCTCGATTCTTGTCTTCTCAGGTGAGAGGTCCATTGGTGCGCCTGCTGGATTGAATGGTACCTCCATTTTTACTTTTAAACACAGCTCCTTTCTGTTCTCATTATTGGCTGTTACCCCTTTACGTCTCACCAGCAGGTAGAGGGTACACAGTTCCCTAAAACCCCTTCAGCATTTATTGTTTGTAGACTTTTTGCTCATGGTCAGTCGACTGGTGTAAGTTGAAACGTTTTGTAGATTAGATTGCATGGGTCTAACACTCCCTGAGGTTGAGCTTTTATCCATTTTCCTTTTTTTTAAAAGAGCGTGAGTAAAACTTAACTCTTCATACTCTCTTCTTGAAACATTTGCCTGTTTTGAATTGTTTTGTCCATTCCCTCCTTCAGCACAATTTTTTAGGGCAGGTGTTCTTTACAGCCCTGAGTCCTTGGGAATGTTAAGTGACCATTCGCTGTGAGTTTAAAGCTGTTCTTGCAGGAAACGGCCACAAGGTGGCAGCATTTCCCCTTTACCATATTTGGTTACTAGGGAAACAGAGCCTTAATGGAAGTGGTGTTGTAGGTTGTAAATTAGAATGGAATGTGCCAGGGAAAAGCCCTTTAAGTTTATGTCTCATTACTTCTTGTTCATATTTGTAGTTTACTTTTTATTTTTTTATCCCAGTAAATATGATTACAATGGTTTGTTTGTTCTAGGTGTGCAAGATGTGGTTCTTTCACACATATACATGTATCTATTGTTCCTCGCATCCTTTTCCCATGTAGGTTATGACACAATGTTGAGTAGTCTTCTCCTGGTCTTCCGTACGTCTTTGGTGGTTATATATTTCACATGGTTTGTATATCTCTGTTAACCCCAATGTGGCAATGTATCCAATCCTCATCCCTTTCTATTTGGTGAACCATAAGTTTTTTAATGAATCTGTGATTGCCTTTCTCTGTGGAAATATCTTCATTGGTATCAATTTTTAAGTAACTCTTAAAAGTGATATGATAGGATATGTGCCTTTTGCTTTCTCACTTACTACACGTGGCGTGATTACGTCTAGACTCATCTATGGTGCTGCAAACGGCATTGTTTCATTTTTTTCACTAGCGAATATTCCATCTGTACATGGAGGAGTTCTTCTTTGTCCATCCATCTGTTGGTGGACTTTTTGGTTACTTCCATATCTTGGCTATTGTAATACTGTGCAGTGCAGATTTGCCTGCCTGTGTCTTTCCAATTCTCTCTTCTTAGGTTTTACGTCGAGGAGTGGGCCTGCTGGATCATATAGTAGCTCAATGTTTACCTTTTTAAGGCACCTCCATTCTGTTCTCATTCGTGGCCCTTTCCAAGTTACGTCCCCTTTGAAGTTGAGGGTATGCATTTCTCCACAACACCTTCAGCATTTAGTGTTTGTAGTTTTCTTGCTGATGGTTATTCTGACAAGTGTGAGCTGATACCTCTCTGTGGTTGAATTCGAATGTGCCACATAATCTGTTGAAATTGAGCTTTAAGGCATGTCCTTTGCTATTTTTCAAGCTGTGATTACCCCTTAGTTCTTCAAAGTGTTCTCTTTAAGTATGTGTCACATTTTGAAATGTTTTGGCCTTTACCTCCCTCAAGACATTTTGAGGGCCTGTTTCATTTACAGTTCTGCAGTACTTGTTCCTATGAAGTGACCATTAGCACAGGCTTTAAAGCTGCTTTTGCAGGTAACTGCCAGAGGGCGGCAGCCTTTCTATGTCCCCCACCCTGGTAACTAGGGAAAAGCCCTTGCGGCCTGTGGTGTTTCTCGGTTATAAATTAGAGTGGAGTGTGCCCGGACAAACCCACACAAGCTGATGTCTCCTTACTTTTGTTGGATTTTTACATTTAATTTTTATTTTTTATTGGAGTACTTTTCCACTGTGTACGTGGACCACTTCTACTTTGTGCATTCCTCGGTTGATGGACATTTTCATTGCTTCCAAGTGTTGGCTATGGTAAATATTGTTGGAGTGCAGGATTGCCAGGCTGTGACTTTTCGATTCTCATTTTCTCAGGTGATAGGCCCAGCAGTGGGTGTAATTGATTGACTGGTAGCACCGTGTTTCCCTTTTCAAAGCACCTTCTTTGTGTTTTCATTAGTGGCTCTTACCACGTCCCCCCTTAGAATCGAGGGTACGCATTTCTCCACAATCGCTTCAGCATATATTGTTTGCAGCATTTATGCTAATGGCCCTTCTGGCTGCTGTGAGCTGATAGGTTTTTGTAATTTGGGTTTGCATGTCTTTGAAAATTCGTAAAACTCATCATTTTTCTCCACCGTTTTCTTTTCTGTTAAAAAAAAGGAAACAATTGGGAGTACAGTAGAACTCTTGAAATTGTGTTCTTGGAAGGTTGCCCTCTTTTGAAATTTTTGGTCGATTTTCCACTCCAGAATTTTTTTAGAAAGCAGGTGTCTTTTAGCGAACTGCAAGTTTGGTGAATATTTAGTGACCTTTAGCAATGGGTTTAAAGCTGCTGTTGTGGGAAGTGGCCTCAAGCAGGCAGCATATCTCCATTCCCATATCTGGGTACTAGGGCAGCAGAGCCTTTCTGGAAGTCGTGTTCCTAGTTTGTAAATTACATTGGAATGTGCATGGAGAAAGCCCCATAAGTATATGTCTCATTATTTCTTCTTGGTTTTAAAGTTGTTTTTAATTGGGGTAAAGCTGAGAATATTGTTTGTCCTAGGTGTACACAATCTGGTTCGTTTGTACATTATATATGTCTATTCAAGTACAGATCCTCTTCCCATGTAAAATGTTACTGTCGGTTCCGCAGACCTCCCTTGCTATATGGTTGGTCTTTTTGAGATATGGATATAATATGTGTTTGTATACATATAGTAACACTAATCTTAATTTATCCATTCCCCCCACCTTTCCTTTTAGATGAGCATAGTTTGTTTTCTAAGTCTGTGAGTGTCTTTCTCTGTGGAAATACGTTCCTTTGTGTCAGTTATTAGATAACGCCTATAAGTGATATCATAGAATATAGGTCTTTTGCTTTCCGACTTACCTCATGTTTTGTGATTATCTCCAGACTCATTTGTGGTGCCTCAGAGAGCAGTGGTTCATTGTTTTCCATGGCTATTATTCCATTGTGTACATGGACCACTTCTTCTTTATCCATTCACCTGTTGTTGGACATTTTGATTGCTCCACTGTCTTGGCTATTGTGAATAAGGCTGCACTGCAGCTTTTGCGGCCTGTGTCTTCTCGATTCTTGTCTTCTCAGGTGAGAGGTCCATTGGTGCGCCTGCTGGATTGAATGGTACCTCCATTTTTACTTTTAAACACAGCTCCTTTCTGTTCTCATTATTGGCTGTTACCCCTTTACGTCTCACCAGCAGGTAGAGGGTACACAGTTCCCTAAAACCCCTTCAGCATTTATTGTTTGTAGACTTTTTGCTCATGGTCAGTCGACTGGTGTAAGTTGAAACGTTTTGTAGATTAGATTGCATGGGTCTAACACTCCCTGAGGTTGAGCTTTTATCCATTTTCCTTTTTTTTAAAAGAGCGTGAGTAAAACTTAACTCTTCATACTCTCTTCTTGAAACATTTGCCTGTTTTGAATTGTTTTGTCCATTCCCTCCTTCAGCACAATTTTTTAGGGCAGGTGTTCTTTACAGCCCTGAGTCCTTGGGAATGTTAAGTGACCATTCGCTGTGAGTTTAAAGCTGTTCTTGCAGGAAACGGCCACAAGGTGGCAGCATTTCCCCTTTACCATATTTGGTTACTAGGGAAACAGAGCCTTAATGGAAGTGGTGTTGTAGGTTGTAAATTAGAATGGAATGTGCCAGGGAAAAGCCCTTTAAGTTTATGTCTCATTACTTCTTGTTCATATTTGTAGTTTACTTTTTATTTTTTTATCCCAGTAAATATGATTACAATGGTTTGTTTGTTCTAGGTGTGCAAGATGTGGTTCTTTCACACATATACATGTATCTATTGTTCCTCGCATCCTTTTCCCATGTAGGTTATGACACAATGTTGAGTAGTCTTCTCCTGGTCTTCCGTACGTCTTTGGTGGTTATATATTTCACATGGTTTGTATATCTCTGTTAACCCCAATGTGGCAATGTATCCAATCCTCATCCCTTTCTATTTGGTGAACCATAAGTTTTTTAATGAATCTGTGATTGCCTTTCTCTGTGGAAATATCTTCATTGGTATCAATTTTTAAGTAACTCTTAAAAGTGATATGATAGGATATGTGCCTTTTGCTTTCTCACTTACTACACGTGGCGTGATTACGTCTAGACTCATCTATGGTGCTGCAAACGGCATTGTTTCATTTTTTTCACTAGCGAATATTCCATCTGTACATGGAGGAGTTCTTCTTTGTCCATCCATCTGTTGGTGGACTTTTTGGTTACTTCCATATCTTGGCTATTGTAATACTGTGCAGTGCAGATTTGCCTGCCTGTGTCTTTCCAATTCTCTCTTCTTAGGTTTTACGTCGAGGAGTGGGCCTGCTGGATCATATAGTAGCTCAATGTTTACCTTTTTAAGGCACCTCCATTCTGTTCTCATTCGTGGCCCTTTCCAAGTTACGTCCCCTTTGAAGTTGAGGGTATGCATTTCTCCACAACACCTTCAGCATTTAGTGTTTGTAGTTTTCTTGCTGATGGTTATTCTGACAAGTGTGAGCTGATACCTCTCTGTGGTTGAATTCGAATGTGCCACATAATCTGTTGAAATTGAGCTTTAAGGCATGTCCTTTGCTATTTTTCAAGCTGTGATTACCCCTTAGTTCTTCAAAGTGTTCTCTTTAAGTATGTGTCACATTTTGAAATGTTTTGGCCTTTACCTCCCTCAAGACATTTTGAGGGCCTGTTTCATTTACAGTTCTGCAGTACTTGTTCCTATGAAGTGACCATTAGCACAGGCTTTAAAGCTGCTTTTGCAGGTAACTGCCAGAGGGCGGCAGCCTTTCTATGTCCCCCACCCTGGTAACTAGGGAAAAGCCCTTGCGGCCTGTGGTGTTTCTCGGTTATAAATTAGAGTGGAGTGTGCCCGGACAAACCCACACAAGCTGATGTCTCCTTACTTTTGTTGGATTTTTACATTTAATTTTTATTTTTTATTGGAGTACTTTTCCACTGTGTACGTGGACCACTTCTACTTTGTGCATTCCTCGGTTGATGGACATTTTCATTGCTTCCAAGTGTTGGCTATGGTAAATATTGTTGGAGTGCAGGATTGCCAGGCTGTGACTTTTCGATTCTCATTTTCTCAGGTGATAGGCCCAGCAGTGGGTGTAATTGATTGACTGGTAGCACCGTGTTTCCCTTTTCAAAGCACCTTCTTTGTGTTTTCATTAGTGGCTCTTACCACGTCCCCCCTTAGAATCGAGGGTACGCATTTCTCCACAATCGCTTCAGCATATATTGTTTGCAGCATTTATGCTAATGGCCCTTCTGGCTGCTGTGAGCTGATAGGTTTTTGTAATTTGGGTTTGCATGTCTTTGAAAATTCGTAAAACTCATCATTTTTCTCCACCGTTTTCTTTTCTGTTAAAAAAAAGGAAACAATTGGGAGTACAGTAGAACTCTTGAAATTGTGTTCTTGGAAGGTTGCCCTCTTTTGAAATTTTTGGTCGATTTTCCACTCCAGAATTTTTTTAGAAAGCAGGTGTCTTTTAGCGAACTGCAAGTTTGGTGAATATTTAGTGACCTTTAGCAATGGGTTTAAAGCTGCTGTTGTGGGAAGTGGCCTCAAGCAGGCAGCATATCTCCATTCCCATATCTGGGTACTAGGGCAGCAGAGCCTTTCTGGAAGTCGTGTTCCTAGTTTGTAAATTACATTGGAATGTGCATGGAGAAAGCCCCATAAGTATATGTCTCATTATTTCTTCTTGGTTTTAAAGTTGTTTTTAATTGGGGTAAAGCTGAGAATATTGTTTGTCCTAGGTGTACACAATCTGGTTCGTTTGTACATTATATATGTCTATTCAAGTACAGATCCTCTTCCCATGTAAAATGTTACTGTCGGTTCCGCAGACCTCCCTTGCTATATGGTTGGTCTTTTTGAGATATGGATATAATATGTGTTTGTATACATATAGTAACACTAATCTTAATTTATCCATTCCCCCCACCTTTCCTTTTAGATGAGCATAGTTTGTTTTCTAAGTCTGTGAGTGTCTTTCTCTGTGGAAATATGTTCCTTTGTGTCAGTTATTAGATAACGCCTATAAGTGATATCATAGAATATAGGTCTTTTGCTTTCCGACTTACCTCATGTTTTGTGATTATCTCCAGACTCATTTGTGGTGCCTCAGAGAGCAGTGGTTCATTGTTTTCCATGGCTATTATTCCATTGTGTACATGGACCACTTCTTCTTTATCCATTCACCTGTTGTTGGACATTTTGATTGCTCCACTGTCTTGGCTATTGTGAATAAGGCTGCACTGCAGCTTTTGCGGCCTGTGTCTTCTCGATTCTTGTCTTCTCAAGTGAGAGGTCCATTGGTGCGCCTGCTGGATTGAATGGTACCTCCATTTTTACTTTTAAACACAGCTCCTTTCTGTTCTCATTATTGGCTGTTACCCCTTTACGTCTCACCAGCAGGTAGAGGGTACACAGTTCCCTAAAACCCCTTCAGCATTTATTGTTTGTAGACTTTTTGCTCATGGTCAGTCGACTGGTGTAAGTTGAAACGTTTTGTAGATTAGATTGCATGGGTCTAACACTCCCTGAGGTTGAGCTTTTATCCATTTTCCTTTTTTTTAAAAGAGCGTGAGTAAAACTTAACTCTTCATACTCTCTTCTTGAAACATTTGCCTGTTTTGAATTGTTTTGTCCATTCCCTCCTTCAGCACAATTTTTTAGGGCAGGTGTTCTTTACAGCCCTGAGTCCTTGGGAATGTTAAGTGACCATTCGCTGTGAGTTTAAAGCTGTTCTTGCAGGAAACGGCCACAAGGTGGCAGCATTTCCCCTTTACCATATTTGGTTACTAGGGAAACAGAGCCTTAATGGAAGTGGTGTTGTAGGTTGTAAATTAGAATGGAATGTGCCAGGGAAAAGCCCTTTAAGTTTATGTCTCATTACTTCTTGTTCATATTTGTAGTTTACTTTTTATTTTTTATCCCAGTAAATATGATTACAATGGTTTGTTTGTTCTAGGTGTGCAAGATGTGGTTCTTTCACACATATACATGTATCTATTGTTCCTCGCATCCTTTTCCCATGTAGGTTATGACACAATGTTGAGTAGTCTTCTCCTGGTCTTCCGTACGTCTTTGGTGGTTATATATTTCACATGGTTTGTATATCTCTGTTAACCCCAATGTGGCAATGTATCCAATCCTCATCCCTTTCTATTTGGTGAACCATAAGTTTTTTAATGAATCTGTGATTGCCTTTCTCTGTGGAAATATCTTCATTGGTATCAATTTTTAAGTAACTCTTAAAAGTGATATGATAGGATATGTGCCTTTTGCTTTCTCACTTACTACACGTGGCGTGATTACGTCTAGACTCATCTATGGTGCTGCAAACGGCATTGTTTCATTTTTTTCACTAGCGAATATTCCATCTGTACATGGAGGAGTTCTTCTTTGTCCATCCATCTGTTGGTGGACTTTTTGGTTACTTCCATATCTTGGCTATTGTAATACTGTGCAGTGCAGATTTGCCTGCCTGTGTCTTTCCAATTCTCTCTTCTTAGGTTTTACGTCGAGGAGTGGGCCTGCTGGATCATATAGTAGCTCAATGTTTACCTTTTTAAGGCACCTCCATTCTGTTCTCATTCGTGGCCCTTTCCAAGTTACGTCCCCTTTGAAGTTGAGGGTATGCATTTCTCCACAACACCTTCAGCATTTAGTGTTTGTAGTTTTCTTGCTGATGGTTATTCTGACAAGTGTGAGCTGATACCTCTCTGTGGTTGAATTCGAATGTGCCACATAATCTGTTGAAATTGAGCTTTAAGGCATGTCCTTTGCTATTTTTCAAGCTGTGATTACCCCTTAGTTCTTCAAAGTGTTCTCTTTAAGTATGTGTCACATTTTGAAATGTTTTGGCCTTTACCTCCCTCAAGACATTTTGAGGGCCTGTTTCATTTACAGTTCTGCAGTACTTGTTCCTATGAAGTGACCATTAGCACAGGCTTTAAAGCTGCTTTTGCAGGTAACTGCCAGAGGGCGGCAGCCTTTCTATGTCCCCCACCCTGGTAACTAGGGAAAAGCCCTTGCGGCCTGTGGTGTTTCTCGGTTATAAATTAGAGTGGAGTGTGCCCGGACAAACCCACACAAGCTGATGTCTCCTTACTTTTGTTGGATTTTTACATTTAATTTTTATTTTTTATTGGAGTACTTTTCCACTGTGTACGTGGACCACTTCTACTTTGTGCATTCCTCGGTTGATGGACATTTTCATTGCTTCCAAGTGTTGGCTATGGTAAATATTGTTGGAGTGCAGGATTGCCAGGCTGTGACTTTTCGATTCTCATTTTCTCAGGTGATAGGCCCAGCAGTGGGTGTAATTGATTGACTGGTAGCACCGTGTTTCCCTTTTCAAAGCACCTTCTTTGTGTTTTCATTAGTGGCTCTTACCACGTCCCCCCTTAGAATCGAGGGTACGCATTTCTCCACAATCGCTTCAGCATATATTGTTTGCAGCATTTATGCTAATGGCCCTTCTGGCTGCTGTGAGCTGATAGGTTTTTGTAATTTGGGTTTGCATGTCTTTGAAAATTCGTAAAACTCATCATTTTTCTCCACCGTTTTCTTTTCTGTTAAAAAAAAGGAAACAATTGGGAGTACAGTAGAACTCTTGAAATTGTGTTCTTGGAAGGTTGCCCTCTTTTGAAATTTTTGGTCGATTTTCCACTCCAGAATTTTTTTAGAAAGCAGGTGTCTTTTAGCGAACTGCAAGTTTGGTGAATATTTAGTGACCTTTAGCAATGGGTTTAAAGCTGCTGTTGTGGGAAGTGGCCTCAAGCAGGCAGCATATCTCCATTCCCATATCTGGGTACTAGGGCAGCAGAGCCTTTCTGGAAGTCGTGTTCCTAGTTTGTAAATTACATTGGAATGTGCATGGAGAAAGCCCCATAAGTATATGTCTCATTATTTCTTCTTGGTTTTAAAGTTGTTTTTAATTGGGGTAAAGCTGAGAATATTGTTTGTCCTAGGTGTACACAATCTGGTTCGTTTGTACATTATATATGTCTATTCAAGTACAGATCCTCTTCCCATGTAAAATGTTACTGTCGGTTCCGCAGACCTCCCTTGCTATATGGTTGGTCTTTTTGAGATATGGATATAATATGTGTTTGTATACATATAGTAACACTAATCTTAATTTATCCATTCCCCCCACCTTTCCTTTTAGATGAGCATAGTTTGTTTTCTAAGTCTGTGAGTGTCTTTCTCTGTGGAAATATGTTCCTTTGTGTCAGTTATTAGATAACGCCTATAAGTGATATCATAGAATATAGGTCTTTTGCTTTCCGACTTACCTCATGTTTTGTGATTATCTCCAGACTCATTTGTGGTGCCTCAGAGAGCAGTGGTTCATTGTTTTCCATGGCTATTATTCCATTGTGTACATGGACCACTTCTTCTTTATCCATTCACCTGTTGTTGGACATTTTGATTGCTCCACTGTCTTGGCTATTGTGAATAAGGCTGCACTGCAGCTTTTGCGGCCTGTGTCTTCTCGATTCTTGTCTTCTCAAGTGAGAGGTCCATTGGTGCGCCTGCTGGATTGAATGGTACCTCCATTTTTACTTTTAAACACAGCTCCTTTCTGTTCTCATTATTGGCTGTTACCCCTTTACGTCTCACCAGCAGGTAGAGGGTACACAGTTCCCTAAAACCCCTTCAGCATTTATTGTTTGTAGACTTTTTGCTCATGGTCAGTCGACTGGTGTAAGTTGAAACGTTTTGTAGATTAGATTGCATGGGTCTAACACTCCCTGAGGTTGAGCTTTTATCCATTTTCCTTTTTTTTAAAAGAGCGTGAGTAAAACTTAACTCTTCATACTCTCTTCTTGAAACATTTGCCTGTTTTGAATTGTTTTGTCCATTCCCTCCTTCAGCACAATTTTTTAGGGCAGGTGTTCTTTACAGCCCTGAGTCCTTGGGAATGTTAAGTGACCATTCGCTGTGAGTTTAAAGCTGTTCTTGCAGGAAACGGCCACAAGGTGGCAGCATTTCCCCTTTACCATATTTGGTTACTAGGGAAACAGAGCCTTAATGGAAGTGGTGTTGTAGGTTGTAAATTAGAATGGAATGTGCCAGGGAAAAGCCCTTTAAGTTTATGTCTCATTACTTCTTGTTCATATTTGTAGTTTACTTTTTATTTTTTATCCCAGTAAATATGATTACAATGGTTTGTTTGTTCTAGGTGTGCAAGATGTGGTTCTTTCACACATATACATGTATCTATTGTTCCTCGCATCCTTTTCCCATGTAGGTTATGACACAATGTTGAGTAGTCTTCTCCTGGTCTTCCGTACGTCTTTGGTGGTTATATATTTCACATGGTTTGTATATCTCTGTTAACCCCAATGTGGCAATGTATCCAATCCTCATCCCTTTCTATTTGGTGAACCATAAGTTTTTTAATGAATCTGTGATTGCCTTTCTCTGTGGAAATATCTTCATTGGTATCAATTTTTAAGTAACTCTTAAAAGTGATATGATAGGATATGTGCCTTTTGCTTTCTCACTTACTACACGTGGCGTGATTACGTCTAGACTCATCTATGGTGCTGCAAACGGCATTGTTTCATTTTTTTCACTAGCGAATATTCCATCTGTACATGGAGGAGTTCTTCTTTGTCCATCCATCTGTTGGTGGACTTTTTGGTTACTTCCATATCTTGGCTATTGTAATACTGTGCAGTGCAGATTTGCCTGCCTGTGTCTTTCCAATTCTCTCTTCTTAGGTTTTACGTCGAGGAGTGGGCCTGCTGGATCATATAGTAGCTCAATGTTTACCTTTTTAAGGCACCTCCATTCTGTTCTCATTCGTGGCCCTTTCCAAGTTACGTCCCCTTTGAAGTTGAGGGTATGCATTTCTCCACAACACCTTCAGCATTTAGTGTTTGTAGTTTTCTTGCTGATGGTTATTCTGACAAGTGTGAGCTGATACCTCTCTGTGGTTGAATTCGAATGTGCCACATAATCTGTTGAAATTGAGCTTTAAGGCATGTCCTTTGCTATTTTTCAAGCTGTGATTACCCCTTAGTTCTTCAAAGTGTTCTCTTTAAGTATGTGTCACATTTTGAAATGTTTTGGCCTTTACCTCCCTCAAGACATTTTGAGGGCCTGTTTCATTTACAGTTCTGCAGTACTTGTTCCTATGAAGTGACCATTAGCACAGGCTTTAAAGCTGCTTTTGCAGGTAACTGCCAGAGGGCGGCAGCCTTTCTATGTCCCCCACCCTGGTAACTAGGGAAAAGCCCTTGCGGCCTGTGGTGTTTCTCGGTTATAAATTAGAGTGGAGTGTGCCCGGACAAACCCACACAAGCTGATGTCTCCTTACTTTTGTTGGATTTTTACATTTAATTTTTATTTTTTATTGGAGTACTTTTCCACTGTGTACGTGGACCACTTCTACTTTGTGCATTCCTCGGTTGATGGACATTTTCATTGCTTCCAAGTGTTGGCTATGGTAAATATTGTTGGAGTGCAGGATTGCCAGGCTGTGACTTTTCGATTCTCATTTTCTCAGGTGATAGGCCCAGCAGTGGGTGTAATTGATTGACTGGTAGCACCGTGTTTCCCTTTTCAAAGCACCTTCTTTGTGTTTTCATTAGTGGCTCTTACCACGTCCCCCCTTAGAATCGAGGGTACGCATTTCTCCACAATCGCTTCAGCATATATTGTTTGCAGCATTTATGCTAATGGCCCTTCTGGCTGCTGTGAGCTGATAGGTTTTTGTAATTTGGGTTTGCATGTCTTTGAAAATTCGTAAAACTCATCATTTTTCTCCACCGTTTTCTTTTCTGTTAAAAAAAAGGAAACAATTGGGAGTACAGTAGAACTCTTGAAATTGTGTTCTTGGAAGGTTGCCCTCTTTTGAAATTTTTGGTCGATTTTCCACTCCAGAATTTTTTTAGAAAGCAGGTGTCTTTTAGCGAACTGCAAGTTTGGTGAATATTTAGTGACCTTTAGCAATGGGTTTAAAGCTGCTGTTGTGGGAAGTGGCCTCAAGCAGGCAGCATATCTCCATTCCCATATCTGGGTACTAGGGCAGCAGAGCCTTTCTGGAAGTCGTGTTCCTAGTTTGTAAATTACATTGGAATGTGCATGGAGAAAGCCCCATAAGTTTATGTCTCATTATTTCTTCTTGGTTTTAAAAATTTTTTTAATTGGGGTAAAGCTTAGAATATTGTTTGTCCTAGGTGTACACAATCTGGTTCGTTTGTACATTATATATGTCTATTCAAGTACAGATCCTCTTCCCATGTAAAATGTTACTGAGGGTTCCGCAGACCTCCCTTGCTATATGGTTGGTCTTTTTGAGATATGGATATAATATGTGTTTGTATACATATAGTAACACTAATCTTAATTTATCCATTCCCCCCACCTTTCCTTTTAGATGAGCATAGTTTGTTTTCTAAGTCTGTGAGTGTCTTTCTCTGTGGAAATATGTTCCTTTGTGTCAGTTATTAGATAACGCCTATAAGTGATATCATAGAATATAGGTCTTTTGCTTTCCGACTTACCTCATGTTTTGTGATTATCTCCAGACTCATTTGTGGTGCCTCAGAGAGCAGTGGTTCATTGTTTTCCATGGCTATTATTCCATTGTGTACATGGACCACTTCTTCTTTATCCATTCACCTGTTGTTGGACATTTTGATTGCTCCACTGTCTTGGCTATTGTGAATAAGGCTGCACTGCAGCTTTTGCGGCCTGTGTCTTCTCGATTCTTGTCTTCTCAAGTGAGAGGTCCATTGGTGCGCCTGCTGGATTGAATGGTACCTCCATTTTTACTTTTAAACACAGCTCCTTTCTGTTCTCATTATTGGCTGTTACCCCTTTACGTCTCACCAGCAGGTAGAGGGTACACAGTTCCCTAAAACCCCTTCAGCATTTATTGTTTGTAGACTTTTTGCTCATGGTCAGTCGACTGGTGTAAGTTGAAACGTTTTGTAGATTAGATTGCATGGGTCTAACACTCCCTGAGGTTGAGCTTTTATCCATTTTCCTTTTTTTTAAAAGAGCGTGAGTAAAACTTAACTCTTCATACTCTCTTCTTGAAACATTTGCCTGTTTTGAATTGTTTTGTCCATTCCCTCCTTCAGCACAATTTTTTAGGGCAGGTGTTCTTTACAGCCCTGAGTCCTTGGGAATGTTAAGTGACCATTCGCTGTGAGTTTAAAGCTGTTCTTGCAGGAAACGGCCACAAGGTGGCAGCATTTCCCCTTTACCATATTTGGTTACTAGGGAAACAGAGCCTTAATGGAAGTGGTGTTGTAGGTTGTAAATTAGAATGGAATGTGCCAGGGAAAAGCCCTTTAAGTTTATGTCTCATTACTTCTTGTTCATATTTGTAGTTTACTTTTTATTTTTTATCCCAGTAAATATGATTACAATGGTTTGTTTGTTCTAGGTGTGCAAGATGTGGTTCTTTCACACATATACATGTATCTATTGTTCCTCGCATCCTTTTCCCATGTAGGTTATGACACAATGTTGAGTAGTCTTCTCCTGGTCTTCCGTACGTCTTTGGTGGTTATATATTTCACATGGTTTGTATATCTCTGTTAACCCCAATGTGGCAATGTATCCAATCCTCATCCCTTTCTATTTGGTGAACCATAAGTTTTTTAATGAATCTGTGATTGCCTTTCTCTGTGGAAATATCTTCATTGGTATCAATTTTTAAGTAACTCTTAAAAGTGATATGATAGGATATGTGCCTTTTGCTTTCTCACTTACTACACGTGGCGTGATTACGTCTAGACTCATCTATGGTGCTGCAAACGGCATTGTTTCATTTTTTTCACTAGCGAATATTCCATCTGTACATGGAGGAGTTCTTCTTTGTCCATCCATCTGTTGGTGGACTTTTTGGTTACTTCCATATCTTGGCTATTGTAATACTGTGCAGTGCAGATTTGCCTGCCTGTGTCTTTCCAATTCTCTCTTCTTAGGTTTTACGTCGAGGAGTGGGCCTGCTGGATCATATAGTAGCTCAATGTTTACCTTTTTAAGGCACCTCCATTCTGTTCTCATTCGTGGCCCTTTCCAAGTTACGTCCCCTTTGAAGTTGAGGGTATGCATTTCTCCACAACACCTTCAGCATTTAGTGTTTGTAGTTTTCTTGCTGATGGTTATTCTGACAAGTGTGAGCTGATACCTCTCTGTGGTTGAATTCGAATGTGCCACATAATCTGTTGAAATTGAGCTTTAAGGCATGTCCTTTGCTATTTTTCAAGCTGTGATTACCCCTTAGTTCTTCAAAGTGTTCTCTTTAAGTATGTGTCACATTTTGAAATGTTTTGGCCTTTACCTCCCTCAAGACATTTTGAGGGCCTGTTTCATTTACAGTTCTGCAGTACTTGTTCCTATGAAGTGACCATTAGCACAGGCTTTAAAGCTGCTTTTGCAGGTAACTGCCAGAGGGCGGCAGCCTTTCTATGTCCCCCACCCTGGTAACTAGGGAAAAGCCCTTGCGGCCTGTGGTGTTTCTCGGTTATAAATTAGAGTGGAGTGTGCCCGGACAAACCCACACAAGCTGATGTCTCCTTACTTTTGTTGGATTTTTACATTTAATTTTTATTTTTTATTGGAGTACTTTTCCACTGTGTACGTGGACCACTTCTACTTTGTGCATTCCTCGGTTGATGGACATTTTCATTGCTTCCAAGTGTTGGCTATGGTAAATATTGTTGGAGTGCAGGATTGCCAGGCTGTGACTTTTCGATTCTCATTTTCTCAGGTGATAGGCCCAGCAGTGGGTGTAATTGATTGACTGGTAGCACCGTGTTTCCCTTTTCAAAGCACCTTCTTTGTGTTTTCATTAGTGGCTCTTACCACGTCCCCCCTTAGAATCGAGGGTACGCATTTCTCCACAATCGCTTCAGCATATATTGTTTGCAGCATTTATGCTAATGGCCCTTCTGGCTGCTGTGAGCTGATAGGTTTTTGTAATTTGGGTTTGCATGTCTTTGAAAATTCGTAAAACTCATCATTTTTCTCCACCGTTTTCTTTTCTGTTAAAAAAAAGGAAACAATTGGGAGTACAGTAGAACTCTTGAAATTGTGTTCTTGGAAGGTTGCCCTCTTTTGAAATTTTTGGTCGATTTTCCACTCCAGAATTTTTTTAGAAAGCAGGTGTCTTTTAGCGAACTGCAAGTTTGGTGAATATTTAGTGACCTTTAGCAATGGGTTTAAAGCTGCTGTTGTGGGAAGTGGCCTCAAGCAGGCAGCATATCTCCATTCCCATATCTGGGTACTAGGGCAGCAGAGCCTTTCTGGAAGTCGTGTTCCTAGTTTGTAAATTACATTGGAATGTGCATGGAGAAAGCCCCATAAGTTTATGTCTCATTATTTCTTCTTGGTTTTAAAAATTTTTTTAATTGGGGTAAAGCTTAGAATATTGTTTGTCCTAGGTGTACACAATCTGGTTCGTTTGTACATTATATATGTCTATTCAAGTACAGATCCTCTTCCCATGTAAAATGTTACTGAGGGTTCCGCAGACCTCCCTTGCTATATGGTTGGTCTTTTTGAGATATGGATATAATATGTGTTTGTATACATATAGTAACACTAATCTTAATTTATCCATTCCCCCCACCTTTCCTTTTAGATGAGCATAGTTTGTTTTCTAAGTCTGTGAGTGTCTTTCTCTGTGGAAATATGTTCCTTTGTGTCAGTTATTAGATAACGCCTATAAGTGATATCATAGAATATAGGTCTTTTGCTTTCCGACTTACCTCATGTTTTGTGATTATCTCCAGACTCATTTGTGGTGCCTCAGAGAGCAGTGGTTCATTGTTTTCCATGGCTATTATTCCATTGTGTACATGGACCACTTCTTCTTTATCCATTCACCTGTTGTTGGACATTTTGATTGCTCCACTGTCTTGGCTATTGTGAATAAGGCTGCACTGCAGCTTTTGCGGCCTGTGTCTTCTCGATTCTTGTCTTCTCAAGTGAGAGGTCCATTGGTGCGCCTGCTGGATTGAATGGTACCTCCATTTTTACTTTTAAACACAGCTCCTTTCTGTTCTCATTATTGGCTGTTACCCCTTTACGTCTCACCAGCAGGTAGAGGGTACACAGTTCCCTAAAACCCCTTCAGCATTTATTGTTTGTAGACTTTTTGCTCATGGTCAGTCGACTGGTGTAAGTTGAAACGTTTTGTAGATTAGATTGCATGGGTCTAACACTCCCTGAGGTTGAGCTTTTATCCATTTTCCTTTTTTTTAAAAGAGCGTGAGTAAAACTTAACTCTTCATACTCTCTTCTTGAAACATTTGCCTGTTTTGAATTGTTTTGTCCATTCCCTCCTTCAGCACAATTTTTTAGGGCAGGTGTTCTTTACAGCCCTGAGTCCTTGGGAATGTTAAGTGACCATTCGCTGTGAGTTTAAAGCTGTTCTTGCAGGAAACGGCCACAAGGTGGCAGCATTTCCCCTTTACCATATTTGGTTACTAGGGAAACAGAGCCTTAATGGAAGTGGTGTTGTAGGTTGTAAATTAGAATGGAATGTGCCAGGGAAAAGCCCTTTAAGTTTATGTCTCATTACTTCTTGTTCATATTTGTAGTTTACTTTTTATTTTTTATCCCAGTAAATATGATTACAATGGTTTGTTTGTTCTAGGTGTGCAAGATGTGGTTCTTTCACACATATACATGTATCTATTGTTCCTCGCCTCCTTTTCCCATGTAGGTTATGACACAATGTTGAGTAGTCTTCTCCTGGTCTTCCGTACGTCTTTGGTGGTTATATATTTCACATGGTTTGTATATCTCTGTTAACCCCAATGTGGCAATGTATCCAATCCTCATCCCTTTCTATTTGGTGAACCATAAGTTTTTTAATGAATCTGTGATTGCCTTTCTCTGTGGAAATATCTTCATTGGTATCAATTTTTAAGTAACTCTTAAAAGTGATATGATAGGATATGTGCCTTTTGCTTTCTCACTTACTACACGTGGCGTGATTACGTCTAGACTCATCTATGGTGCTGCAAACGGCATTGTTTCATTTTTTTCACTAGCGAATATTCCATCTGTACATGGAGGAGTTCTTCTTTGTCCATCCATCTGTTGGTGGACTTTTTGGTTACTTCCATATCTTGGCTATTGTAATACTGTGCAGTGCAGATTTGCCTGCCTGTGTCTTTCCAATTCTCTCTTCTTAGGTTTTACGTCGAGGAGTGGGCCTGCTGGATCATATAGTAGCTCAATGTTTACCTTTTTAAGGCACCTCCATTCTGTTCTCATTCGTGGCCCTTTCCAAGTTACGTCCCCTTTGAAGTTGAGGGTATGCATTTCTCCACAACACCTTCAGCATTTAGTGTTTGTAGTTTTCTTGCTGATGGTTATTCTGACAAGTGTGAGCTGATACCTCTCTGTGGTTGAATTCGAATGTGCCACATAATCTGTTGAAATTGAGCTTTAAGGCATGTCCTTTGCTATTTTTCAAGCTGTGATTACCCCTTAGTTCTTCAAAGTGTTCTCTTTAAGTATGTGTCACATTTTGAAATGTTTTGGCCTTTACCTCCCTCAAGACATTTTGAGGGCCTGTTTCATTTACAGTTCTGCAGTACTTTTTCCTATGAAGTGACCATTAGCACAGGCTTTAAAGCTGCTTTTGCAGGTAACTGCCAGAGGGCGGCAGCCTTTCTATGTCCCCCACCCTGGTAACTAGGGAAAAGCCCTTGCGGCCTGTGGTGTTTCTCGGTTATAAATTAGAGTGGAGTGTGCCCGGACAAACCCACACAAGCTGATGTCTCCTTACTTTTGTTGGATTTTTACATTTAATTTTTATTTTTTATTGGAGTACTTTTCCACTGTGTACGTGGACCACTTCTACTTTGTGCATTCCTCGGTTGATGGACATTTTCATTGCTTCCAAGTGTTGGCTATGGTAAATATTGTTGGAGTGCAGGATTGCCAGGCTGTGACTTTTCGATTCTCATTTTCTCAGGTGATAGGCCCAGCAGTGGGTGTAATTGATTGACTGGTAGCACCGTGTTTCCCTTTTCAAAGCACCTTCTTTGTGTTTTCATTAGTGGCTCTTACCACGTCCCCCTTAGAATCGAGGGTACGCATTTCTCCACAATCGCTTCAGCATATATTGTTTGCAGCATTTATGCTAATGGCCCTTCTGGCTGCTGTGAGCTGATAGGTTTTTGTAATTTGGGTTTGCATGTCTTTGAAAATTCGTAAAACTCATCATTTTTCTCCACCGTTTTCTTTTCTGTTAAAAAAAAGGAAACAATTGGGAGTACAGTAGAACTCTTGAAATTGTGTTCTTGGAAGGTTGCCCTCTTTTGAAATTTTTGGTCGATTTTCCACTCCAGAATTTTTTTAGAAAGCAGGTGTCTTTTAGCGAACTGCAAGTTTGGTGAATATTTAGTGACCTTTAGCAATGGGTTTAAAGCTGCTGTTGTGGGAAGTGGCCTCAAGCAGGCAGCATATCTCCATTCCCATATCTGGGTACTAGGGCAGCAGAGCCTTTCTGGAAGTCGTGTTCCTAGTTTGTAAATTACATTGGAATGTGCATGGAGAAAGCCCCATAAGTTTATGTCTCATTATTTCTTCTTGGTTTTAAAATTTTTTTTAATTGGGGTAAAGCTTAGAATATTGTTTGTCCTAGGTGTACACAATCTGGTTCGTTTGTACATTATATATGTCTATTCAAGTACAGATCCTCTTCCCATGTAAAATGTTACTGAGGGTTCCGCAGACCTCCCTTGCTATATGGTTGGTCTTTTTGAGATATGGATATAATATGTGTTTGTATACATATAGTAACACTAATCTTAATTTATCCATTCCCCCCACCTTTCCTTTTAGATGAGCATAGTTTGTTTTCTAAGTCTGTGAGTGTCTTTCTCTGTGGAAATATGTTCCTTTGTGTCAGTTATTAGATAACGCCTATAAGTGATATCATAGAATATAGGTCTTTTGCTTTCCGACTTACCTCATGTTTTGTGATTATCTCCAGACTCATTTGTGGTGCCTCAGAGAGCAGTGGTTCATTGTTTTCCATGGCTATTATTCCATTGTGTACATGGACCACTTCTTCTTTATCCATTCACCTGTTGTTGGACATTTTGATTGCTCCACTGTCTTGGCTATTGTGAATAAGGCTGCACTGCAGCTTTTGCGGCCTGTGTCTTCTCGATTCTTGTCTTCTCAGGTGAGAGGTCCATTGGTGCGCCTGCTGGATTGAATGGTACCTCCATTTTTACTTTTAAACACAGCTCCTTTCTGTTCTCATTATTGGCTGTTACCCCTTTACGTCTCACCAGCAGGTAGAGGGTACACAGTTCCCTAAAACCCCTTCAGCATTTATTGTTTGTAGACTTTTTGCTCATGGTCAGTCGACTGGTGTAAGTTGAAACGTTTTGTAGATTAGATTGCATGGGTCTAACACTCCCTGAGGTTGAGCTTTTATCCATTTTCCTTTTTTTTAAAAGAGCGTGAGTAAAACTTAACTCTTCATACTCTCTTCTTGAAACATTTGCCTGTTTTGAATTGTTTTGTCCATTCCCTCCTTCAGCACAATTTTTTAGGGCAGGTGTTCTTTACAGCCCTGAGTCCTTGGGAATGTTAAGTGACCATTCGCTGTGAGTTTAAAGCTGTTCTTGCAGGAAACGGCCACAAGGTGGCAGCATTTCCCCTTTACCATATTTGGTTACTAGGGAAACAGAGCCTTAATGGAAGTGGTGTTGTAGGTTGTAAATTAGAATGGAATGTGCCAGGGAAAAGCCCTTTAAGTTTATGTCTCATTACTTCTTGTTCATATTTGTAGTTTACTTTTTATTTTTTATCCCAGTAAATATGATTACAATGGTTTGTTTGTTCTAGGTGTGCAAGATGTGGTTCTTTCACACATATACATGTATCTATTGTTCCTCGCCTCCTTTTCCCATGTAGGTTATGACACAATGTTGAGTAGTCTTCTCCTGGTCTTCCGTACGTCTTTGGTGGTTATATATTTCACATGGTTTGTATATCTCTGTTAACCCCAATGTGGCAATGTATCCAATCCTCATCCCTTTCTATTTGGTGAACCATAAGTTTTTTAATGAATCTGTGATTGCCTTTCTCTGTGGAAATATCTTCATTGGTATCAATTTTTAAGTAACTCTTAAAAGTGATATGATAGGATATGTGCCTTTTGCTTTCTCACTTACTACACGTGGCGTGATTACGTCTAGACTCATCTATGGTGCTGCAAACGGCATTGTTTCATTTTTTTCACTAGCGAATATTCCATCTGTACATGGAGGAGTTCTTCTTTGTCCATCCATCTGTTGGTGGACTTTTTGGTTACTTCCATATCTTGGCTATTGTAATACTGTGCAGTGCAGATTTGCCTGCCTGTGTCTTTCCAATTCTCTCTTCTTAGGTTTTACGTCGAGGAGTGGGCCTGCTGGATCATATAGTAGCTCAATGTTTACCTTTTTAAGGCACCTCCATTCTGTTCTCATTCGTGGCCCTTTCCAAGTTACGTCCCCTTTGAAGTTGAGGGTATGCATTTCTCCACAACACCTTCAGCATTTAGTGTTTGTAGTTTTCTTGCTGATGGTTATTCTGACAAGTGTGAGCTGATACCTCTCTGTGGTTGAATTCGAATGTGCCACATAATCTGTTGAAATTGAGCTTTAAGGCATGTCCTTTGCTATTTTTCAAGCTGTGATTACCCCTTAGTTCTTCAAAGTGTTCTCTTTAAGTATGTGTCACATTTTGAAATGTTTTGGCCTTTACCTCCCTCAAGACATTTTGAGGGCCTGTTTCATTTACAGTTCTGCAGTACTTGTTCCTATGAAGTGACCATTAGCACAGGCTTTAAAGCTGCTTTTGCAGGTAACTGCCAGAGGGCGGCAGCCTTTCTATGTCCCCCACCCTGGTAACTAGGGAAAAGCCCTTGCGGCCTGTGGTGTTTCTCGGTTATAAATTAGAGTGGAGTGTGCCCGGACAAACCCACACAAGCTGATGTCTCCTTACTTTTGTTGGATTTTTACATTTAATTTTTATTTTTTATTGGAGTACTTTTCCACTGTGTACGTGGACCACTTCTACTTTGTGCATTCCTCGGTTGATGGACATTTTCATTGCTTCCAAGTGTTGGCTATGGTAAATATTGTTGGAGTGCAGGATTGCCAGGCTGTGACTTTTCGATTCTCATTTTCTCAGGTGATAGGCCCAGCAGTGGGTGTAATTGATTGACTGGTAGCACCGTGTTTCCCTTTTCAAAGCACCTTCTTTGTGTTTTCATTAGTGGCTCTTACCACGTCCCCCCTTAGAATCGAGGGTACGCATTTCTCCACAATCGCTTCAGCATATATTGTTTGCAGCATTTATGCTAATGGCCCTTCTGGCTGCTGTGAGCTGATAGGTTTTTGTAATTTGGGTTTGCATGTCTTTGAAAATTCGTAAAACTCATCATTTTTCTCCACCGTTTTCTTTTCTGTTAAAAAAAAGGAAACAATTGGGAGTACAGTAGAACTCTTGAAATTGTGTTCTTGGAAGGTTGCCCTCTTTTGAAATTTTTGGTCGATTTTCCACTCCAGAATTTTTTTAGAAAGCAGGTGTCTTTTAGCGAACTGCAAGTTTGGTGAATATTTAGTGACCTTTAGCAATGGGTTTAAAGCTGCTGTTGTGGGAAGTGGCCTCAAGCAGGCAGCATATCTCCATTCCCATATCTGGGTACTAGGGCAGCAGAGCCTTTCTGGAAGTCGTGTTCCTAGTTTGTAAATTACATTGGAATGTGCATGGAGAAAGCCCCATAAGTTTATGTCTCATTATTTCTTCTTGGTTTTAAAATTTTTTTTAATTGGGGTAAAGCTGAGAATATTGTTTGTCCTAGGTGTACACAATCTGGTTCGTTTGTACATTATATATGTCTATTCAAGTACAGATCCTCTTCCCATGTAAAATGTTACTGAGGGTTCCGCAGACCTCCCTTGCTATATGGTTGGTCTTTTTGAGATATGGATATAATATGTGTTTGTATACATATAGTAACACTAATCTTAATTTATCCATTCCCCCCACCTTTCCTTTTAGATGAGCATAGTTTGTTTTCTAAGTCTGTGAGTGTCTTTCTCTGTGGAAATATGTTCCTTTGTGTCAGTTATTAGATAACGCCTATAAGTGATATCATAGAATATAGGTCTTTTGCTTTCCGACTTACCTCATGTTTTGTGATTATCTCCAGACTCATTTGTGGTGCCTCAGAGAGCAGTGGTTCATTGTTTTCCATGGCTATTATTCCATTGTGTACATGGACCACTTCTTCTTTATCCATTCACCTGTTGTTGGACATTTTGATTGCTCCACTGTCTTGGCTATTGTGAATAAGGCTGCACTGCAGCTTTTGCGGCCTGTGTCTTCTCGATTCTTGTCTTCTCAAGTGAGAGGTCCATTGGTGCGCCTGCTGGATTGAATGGTACCTCCATTTTTACTTTTAAACACAGCTCCTTTCTGTTCTCATTATTGGCTGTTACCCCTTTACGTCTCACCAGCAGGTAGAGGGTACACAGTTCCCTAAAACCCCTTCAGCATTTATTGTTTGTAGACTTTTTGCTCATGGTCAGTCGACTGGTGTAAGTTGAAACGTTTTGTAGATTAGATTGCATGGGTCTAACACTCCCTGAGGTTGAGCTTTTATCCATTTTCCTTTTTTTTAAAAGAGCGTGAGTAAAACTTAACTCTTCATACTCTCTTCTTGAAACATTTGCCTGTTTTGAATTGTTTTGTCCATTCCCTCCTTCAGCACAATTTTTTAGGGCAGGTGTTCTTTACAGCCCTGAGTCCTTGGGAATGTTAAGTGACCATTCGCTGTGAGTTTAAAGCTGTTCTTGCAGGAAACGGCCACAAGGTGGCAGCATTTCCCCTTTACCATATTTGGTTACTAGGGAAACAGAGCCTTAATGGAAGTGGTGTTGTAGGTTGTAAATTAGAATGGAATGTGCCAGGGAAAAGCCCTTTAAGTTTATGTCTCATTACTTCTTGTTCATATTTGTAGTTTACTTTTTATTTTTTATCCCAGTAAATATGATTACAATGGTTTGTTTGTTCTAGGTGTGCAAGATGTGGTTCTTTCACACATATACATGTATCTATTGTTCCTCGCCTCCTTTTCCCATGTAGGTTATGACACAATGTTGAGTAGTCTTCTCCTGGTCTTCCGTACGTCTTTGGTGGTTATATATTTCACATGGTTTGTATATCTCTGTTAACCCCAATGTGGCAATGTATCCAATCCTCATCCCTTTCTATTTGGTGAACCATAAGTTTTTTAATGAATCTGTGATTGCCTTTCTCTGTGGAAATATCTTCATTGGTATCAATTTTTAAGTAACTCTTAAAAGTGATATGATAGGATATGTGCCTTTTGCTTTCTCACTTACTACACGTGGCGTGATTACGTCTAGACTCATCTATGGTGCTGCAAACGGCATTGTTTCATTTTTTTCACTAGCGAATATTCCATCTGTACATGGAGGAGTTCTTCTTTGTCCATCCATCTGTTGGTGGACTTTTTGGTTACTTCCATATCTTGGCTATTGTAATACTGTGCAGTGCAGATTTGCCTGCCTGTGTCTTTCCAATTCTCTCTTCTTAGGTTTTACGTCGAGGAGTGGGCCTGCTGGATCATATAGTAGCTCAATGTTTACCTTTTTAAGGCACCTCCATTCTGTTCTCATTCGTGGCCCTTTCCAAGTTACGTCCCCTTTGAAGTTGAGGGTATGCATTTCTCCACAACACCTTCAGCATTTAGTGTTTGTAGTTTTCTTGCTGATGGTTATTCTGACAAGTGTGAGCTGATACCTCTCTGTGGTTGAATTCGAATGTGCCACATAATCTGTTGAAATTGAGCTTTAAGGCATGTCCTTTGCTATTTTTCAAGCTGTGATTACCCCTTAGTTCTTCAAAGTGTTCTCTTTAAGTATGTGTCACATTTTGAAATGTTTTGGCCTTTACCTCCCTCAAGACATTTTGAGGGCCTGTTTCATTTACAGTTCTGCAGTACTTGTTCCTATGAAGTGACCATTAGCACAGGCTTTAAAGCTGCTTTTGCAGGTAACTGCCAGAGGGCGGCAGCCTTTCTATGTCCCCCACCCTGGTAACTAGGGAAAAGCCCTTGCGGCCTGTGGTGTTTCTCGGTTATAAATTAGAGTGGAGTGTGCCCGGACAAACCCACACAAGCTGATGTCTCCTTACTTTTGTTGGATTGTTACATTTAATTTTTATTTTTTATTGGAGTACTTTTCCACTGTGTACGTGGACCACTTCTACTTTGTGCATTCCTCGGTTGATGGACATTTTCATTG